>NW_027470064.1:0-46835 GCF_051020765.1 Lasioglossum baleicum | reverse complement strand
TATTTATCTAAGAATTACTGATTTAATTATTCAAATGTAAATTTAAATAATAATTTCTTAATAATTATTCAAATAAAAAAAATTTATTCAAATATTAATATATTATTTTTTATAATTATAATATTATTTATTAATTTATATTTTTCAGTTAAAATGACATATATTATAAAAAAATGTATACGAAAAAAATTAATATGAATAAATATAAAAAATTAAAAAGTAATAAGACATTAAAATTTATTTTTAATTTTATTTATTTACCAACACCTACTAATATTAATTATATATGAAATTTTGTATCAGTTCCTGGATTATTTTTATTAATTCAAATTATTTCACGTTTTAATTTATCAATGAATTATTGTCCAAACATTAATTTAGCGTCTATAAAAACTTCCCATATTAAAAAAGATGTAAATTCTGAATGATTAATTCGATTAATTCATATAAATGGAGCATCCTTTTATTTTATTGTAATATATTTACATATTCAACGAAGATTATTCTATTATTCATTTAAATTAAATATAGATAGAAATATTGGAATTACAATTCTTTTATTATCAATAATAACAGCATTTATAGGTTATGTTTTACCATGAAGACAAATATATTTTCGAGGAGCTATAGTAATTAGAAATTTAGTATCAGCAGTTCCTTACATTGGTCAATTATTAGTGGAATGAATTTGAGGAGGATTCTCAATTATTAATTCAATATTAAATCGATTCTTTTCATTACACTATATTTTACCATTAATTATTATAATAATTGTAATATTACATTTAACTATTTTACATATTACAGGATCAACAAATCCTGTAGGAACAAATAGAAATATTTATAAAACTCCTTTTTATTCGTACTTTATAATTAAATATTTATTAGGATTCATTATTATTCTAACTTTATTTATATTTATTGACATTCAATATCCTTATTATTTTGGAGATCCTGATAACTTTAAAATAGCTAATTCAATAATTACACCAATTCATATTAAACCAGAATGATATTTTTTATTTGCATATCCAATTTTACGATCAATTCCTAATAAATTGGGAGGAGTAATTAGATTAATATTTTCAATTATAATTTTATTTACATTACCTTTAATAAATTATAATTATTTTAAACATTTAAAAAATTATCCTATTAGACTACTCTATTATTGATACTTTGTTAGTAATTTTTTAATATTAGCATGATTAGGAGGACAAATAATTGAATACCCTTATATTAATTTAAATATTCTTTTTACTTTATCATATTTTTTATATTATATTATTTCATTTAAATTAAATAAATTTTGAGATTATTTAATTTATTAAATTTAATTGAACTTGAATAAGCATATACCTTGAAAATATGTTATAAAAATTAATCATTTTATTACATTAGAGAACAAATTGTAATTTTATTATTAAATATATTAATATTAAATAATTTATAATAATAATTAATATATCAGTTCAACAAAAACTTACTAACTGATTAAACCGAATACGTAATAATAATGCTCGAATTCAAATCAATAAAATTAAATTTAATATATAAATGACAAAAAATATTAATGATCAATAATTATAATTAAATAATATAATTACCAATTATAACCTTATAAATATAATATTTAAACATACCGATAAAAAAATTGTTGTAAATATTCTTCTATGATATTCAATATTAAAGCCTGAGACTAATTTTGATTCTCCTTCAATTAAATCAAAAGGTGTTCGATTTAAATCAACTAATATACTAATAAAAGATATATAATATAAAGGATTTAATTAAATAAAAAATATAATATTTAATTGATTTAATTTTAAATTCATTAAAGAAAATCTTTCTATTAAAATAAAAAAAATTAAAATTACCAAAAGGTATTCTAATTGCAAATGAAATTATTTGAGCAATTGATCGAATAGATCCTAATATTGCATAATTATTATTTGCAAATCAACCAACTAAAAAAACTGGAAAAATTATAACTCTCAAAATAATAAAATACATAAACATTTATTATATACAATAAAATTATTTCTCATTGAAAGTCCTTTCGTACAACTAATTAATCAAATTATTATATATTGAAACAGATCTGACTTACGTCGATCTGAACTCAAATCATGTAAATTTTAAAAGTCGAACAGACTTAATTTTTAAATTTCTGCATTTAAAATTTATCTTAACTCAACACCGAGGTCGCAATCGTCTTTATTAGTTTGTTCTTTAAAAACATATTACGCTGTGGTCCCAAGGGTATTTTATTTTTTGATTAATATTATTATATCAAATTTAAATATTTCCTTAAATCAAAGTTTAATTAATATTATAATATAAAGTTTAACAAATTTATAAATCCTTCCAATTAAATATTAACTTAATAATACTAATATAATATATTATTAAATGTTATTAAATTAATATAAAATTCTATAGGGTCCTATCGTCCCATAATTTAATTTCAGCATTTTAATTAAAAACTTATGTTAATTAATTATAATTGAGACAATATATATTTCATTAATTCTTTCATTCCATTCCATAATTAAAAGACAATTGGTTATGCTACCTTAATACAGTCAATATACTGCAGCTAATTAAGAATTCATTTAGCAGATTTGACTTTAAACTAAAATCTAAAGACAAGTCTTTGATAAAGAGGTGAATATATATTTATATATTAATAATGCAAATTTGCCTAATTCCGTAATAATAAATAATATTCAATAATTAAATTTATATTAATAAGTAATTACTAATTCAATAATTACAATAAATTTTTATTAATTAAAATTTTTTTTAAGTTATTATATTAAATTATTAAATTTTTATAATTTCAATTTTAAATTATTATATATTTCTTATTAATAATTATTTTTAAATTAATAAACATAAAAAATAATAAATTTAAATTATGATTTACAAATTTATATTTTATCCCATAAATTTTTAATATAAAAATTTTATTTATATATTAATTATATAATTAAGAAGGAATTATATCTAAATTAAATTAAATTTTTTAAGAACGTGATATCAATAAATTCGAATAACATTTAATTTTTACTTACAAATTTATAATTTTTATTCTCCAAATAAAATTATTTATATTTAGCTCATTTATTTTCGAGATAATTAAATATAATTAAATTAATTAACCCTGATACAAATGATACAAAATAAATTTTATTCTATATAATATAAATTAAATTTCGATTTCTTTACTTACTATATATTTAAACATTTTAATTTAAATATCATAAATAAATACTCAGACGTTAAATATTAATTATAATTTTAACTATTATAAATATATTTATAAATTAAAAAATAATTTATGAATTTAATAACTTTAAAAATAAAATATTTATCTTATAAATATTAAATTTATAAAAATTAATATTAATTAAAAAAATTAATAATTATTCAATTTTAAATATTAAAAACTAAAAACACTTCCCAGTACTTTTACTATGTTGCGTCTTATTGCATTTATAATGAAATTGACCGGCAATTTGTACATCTTTTGTATTATATTCAATATAAATAAATATTTATACTTACTATTAAATCCTCATTAAAGTTAATATTGAAATTAAATTATCCAAAATTAAATATTACTATAACTCATTTTATATTAGATTTCCTACATTTTGATTTGAATTTAAATTATATTAAATTTTAATAAATTTATTATTAACTATTTATAATAAATCTAAAAACAACAATACATAAAAAAAATATTTAAGTATATCTTATTGATGATTATCGAATTAATAAACAAGTTTTCCTATATAAATAAAAAGACTGCCATATTATGTAATTTAAATGATTTACATTTAATCACTAATCAATTATTTATTTTTTATAACAGGGTATCCAATCCTGATTTTTTAATAAAATTTTTTAAATATGTTTAATTAAAAATTAAATTTAAGTATTATTTAAAAATTTTAACTAAAAATTCTATACTTTATCAATTAATAAACTTTAAATAAATAATTTTAATTGATTTAATTAATTTATAAAAATAGTTTAACCGCAAATGCTGGCACTAAATTTATCTTTATTAAAATTAATTTCCAAATCTTATTTTCATTAAATGCATAGAAATTAAATACAAAAATAAATATATATTTTTAATGTTAAATTTTTTTATATTATATTAATATTTAATTTAAACTAAATATAAATTTTATTAATGTAACCAATTATTAAAGCTATAGTAAAACTTTTACAAATTTTCTATTAAAAATTTGTATGAAAATTTAGATTAAAAATTTTAATTCTAACATGAAATTGCAAATTTTATACCTTAAATTATAACTAAAATCCTATTTAAAATTTATAATTTAATTTTATTCTTTTTTATGTAAAAATAATATTTTATTTATAAAATAAAATTTTATAATAACTATTATATTTATAATAAATTTAATTAATTAATAATAACATAAATATATATTTATATATAAATTATAAATAAATTATTATAAGTAATTAATAATCAATAATATTAAAAATTTCAAATATATAAATTTTATTATTTTCATATAAATTATATTTAAAGACCTGTAAATATTAAAATAAATAATTTTTAATACTTATAGGTTTTGCATCCGTTCAATTAATATACCAATAAATATTAAAATAAATAATTTTTAATATTTATAGGTTCTGTATCCTTAAATAAATTAAATTCAAAACCTATGAAATATTAAAATTAATTAATATTTATAGGTATTGTATCCTTAAATAAAGTAATAAACCTATAAATATTAAAAATAAATTAGATTTAAAACCTATAAAATATTAAAAATAATTTTTAATATTTATAAATTTTATATTAAAATTAATTATTTATAACAATAGTATAAAATTAAATCTATACTACGCGACTAAAGTAGTATAAAATTAATAATAGTAATGTGAAATTAAATATATACTATTGAAGTAGTATAAAATTAATTATAATAATGTAAAATTAAATCTATACCATTAAAATAGTATTAAATTAATTATTTATAATAATAATATAAAATTTAATCTATACTACTCAATTAAAATAGTATATAATTAATTATTTATAATAATATAAAATAAAATCTATACTATTAAAATAGTATAAAATTAATTATAATAGTATAGAATTAAATATATACCATTAAAATAATATAAAATTAATTATAATAGTACAAAATTGAATCTGTACTTCTCGACTAAAATAGTATAAAATTAATTATAATAATATGAAATTAAATCTATACTACTGAAATAATATAAAATTAATTATTTATAATAATATAAAATTAAATTTATACTTCTCGCCTAAAATAGTATAAAATTAAATCTATACTACTCGACTAAAATAGTATAAAATTATTTTTTAATATATAAAATATAATATATAATATTTATAATAAAAAATTTTGTAATAATAATTGAAAATTTCGATAAAGAATCGTAAATATCGTAACTGCAGATTACAGTAGGTATTAATAAATCGTTACTGGGAACAAATGCGTATGGTACAATATCAAGGTTAAAGAAGTTAAAGAAGGCCGTCCGGTAGTGCCGATCTGTTCTGCCGTACACAACTAAAGACCTTCACAGCCGTGTCAAGCCGCGAGCATATGTACGCCTACAGACAATCATATAAAATATCAACAAACCTGGCAAGATATTGTCATGATCTTACACTCAACTATTTCCAAAGGCAGCTTCACTATAAAATACATTTTCTTACAATAGAAATAGAAAATTATGAAATGAAATAGAAATTAAGATAACAGGAAATGACAGAATGTATAAATTATTGGGAAAATTGATAAGAAATCCATACGGTGTAAAATCATGATTACAGAAATTAACGAAGACTATCCAGTATGACGCTCCTAACTGGCGTACGCACCTACAAATCAAGTCCAGCCGTGTCACTTCGGCAACGTAAGTATATTTACAGACTACCATATAAAATAACAATTAATTTTACAAGATAATGCCATAAGGGTACAATCATCTAATTCCAAAGACACTTTTACTGAGGAATTCAATTCGCTAAATTAGAAATAGGACAATTTGAAAGATATCGAAAGTACTACTCCAGTAAATTGCTGTATGTAGAAACAAATAGAATATAGCAATGGAATACATATCGTACAATATCAAGCTTTAGGAAAATATGGAAGACCATCCAGTAGTGCCGCACCGTTCTGGTGTACGCGACTACGAGACCTCGACGGCTGTGTCGCTCTGACAACGAAGGTACGTATACAGATAATTGTATAAAATAACACTAAGCTAACCAAAGCTCAACGAGTCTTGTCGCTCCGCCAGAGAGTTAGTTCTTCAAAATATTGTTATAAACGTACACTCAACAATTTCCAAAGAAGTTTTTCCTTAGAAGTGAAATTTTATAATTTAAAATAGGACATTTTGTACAAAATCGAAAATGCCATAAGAATAAATTCCAGTATGCCGAAATACGTAGAAAAATGGGAGAAGTGCATAGGTTACACTGTCAAGATTAAAGAAATTAACCAAGACCATTCAGTATTGATGCTCCGATTTACTGTACGCAACGGCAACACCACCCTAACTATCATATAAAATAACAAAGAATTTAACAAGATATCGACATAAACGTACACTCAACTAACTCGAAAGACGCTTTTACTAAAAAATGAAATATTTATAATAATAAATTTGAAATTTCGAAAAAAAATCGGATGTATCGTAACTATATGTTACATTATATAGAAATAAATGGAAAGCAAAACAAAAATGCATACGTTAAAATGTCACAACCAATGAAATTAACGAAACCATTCCAGTATTGCGGCTCCGCGGTACCGTACGCATCTACAAGTCCATTTCCGTCCTGTCGCCCCGTTGCGTCAATGCGCATACGTTGATGGCCATAGCCGAGTCGCACCGATAAACCGTACGCAGCAACAAGTCCACTCCCCCTGCGTCGCTGCAGAGGAGTATGTACATATACAGAAAATAAATATAGAATTAAGGTAAGTTTAACATAATATTGTCATAAACGTAAACTCAGCTGGTTCAACTGACGCTTTTACTAAGTAATACTATCTTTCACATTAAAAATCGGATAGTTTGAAAACTAATCGAAATTGCCATAGCATTCCATTGCAGTTTGTGTAAATAAATGGTTGACTGTGAAAAAATACATACGGTACAAAATCAAGGTTACAGATGTTAGCTATGACCATCCAGTAATGCCGCTCCGATCAACCGAAAGCAACTACAAGACCACAGCAGTTGTGCGGCACATGGCAGTGTTGGTACGAATACGTACAATCATATAAAATAACAATAAGTTTATCAGAATATTATCATAATCGTACACTTGGCTAATTCCAAGACACGTTCACTTTGACATACAATTCCTTAAAACAAAAATAAAAAATTATGAAAAAAATTGAAGATACCATAACAGCTAATTATAGTATGGACACATAAAAAGAAAACAGAGAAAGACTGCACACGGTACAATATCAAGGTCAAAGAAATTAACAAAGACCTAAAGGGACGGTCGCTCCGATCTAGCGTACACAACAACAAAACGACTCCAACCATGTCGCACCGGACGCGTACGTACGCATATAGACAATCATATAAATTAACAACAAGCTTGACAGAATATTGTCATATACGTACACTCAACTATTTCCAGAGGTACGTTTACTAAGAATTACAAATCTCTAAACATGAATTTCTAATTTTGAAAAATCGAACATACCATAACAGTAAATTACAGCAAATGAAATTTAATAGCTGACTATGTTAGAATTAATACGGTACAATATTAGGGTTAAAAATATTAACAAAGACCATACAGCAGTGTCGTACCGATACGATGAACGCTACTACAAGACCACAGCAGCTGTGCCGCCATGGGAGCGCTGATACGTATAGAGATAATCCTATATAGTACCCAAGTGCTTAACAAAATATGGCCACAATCGAACACACAACTAATTACAAAGACACTGTTATCAAGAAATACAATTTTTTAAACTAAGAATACGAAATTCTAAAAAAAAAAAAAAAAAAATCGAAAATATCGCAACTGTTAATTACAGCGCCTTAAAATAAATAGAAAGGTCCGTAAGAATGTATACGGTACAATATTAAGGATAATGATATTAACAAAGGCCATACAGTACTCCCCACCGATCTGCCGTACGCAATTACACGACCTCGCCAGACGTGTCTTGCTGAAAGCGCAGGTACGTATACAATGAATCATACGATTTAAAAACGAATTTAACATTATATTGTCATAAACGTACACACAAATAATTCGAAAGATACATTTACTGAGAAATACAATTTTTGAAATTAGGAACTGGAAATTTTGAAGAAAATGGAATATATCATAAAAGCATACTGCAGTGTGTATAAATAACTTGAAAACAGCGAATGAATGCATATGGTAGAATATTATGCTAATGGAAATTAACGAAGACCATCCAGTAGTATCGCTTCTATCTACCGAAAGCAACTACAAGATCACTCCAGCCGTGTCGCTCCTGCAGCGTAGGTACATATGGTGACAATCATATAAAATAACTAAGAAATTAACAAAATATTGTCATAAACGGACACTCAACTAATTCCAAGGACACAATTACTAAGGAATACAATTTTATATAATAAAAATTTAAAATTTTTAAAAGAAATGAAAATATGACAGCAGTAAATTACAGTATCTGTAAATACATAGGTAACAAGGAAAATACGGGTACAGAACAATGTCAAGGTTAGCGAAATTAAAGAAGACCATCCAGTACTGTCGCTCTGATACAGCGAACGCAACTACAAGATGACTCCAGTTATGTCGCAGGTGAAACTTAGGTACGTGTGCACACAGTTGTATAAAATAAAAATGCGGTTAACAAAATTATCTTATAAACGTGAACCCAACGAATTCATCCGAAACTTTTATTGAGGTATACAATTTCTTATATTATGAATAGTAAACTTTGAACCAAATCAAAGATACCATAATTTCAAATTACAGTAAGTAGAAATGAATGGAAAACTGGAGTTATAATGCATACTGTAAAATATCAGGCTGAGAGGAATTATCGAAGATCGTACATTAGTGTCGCTCAGATCTACTGAATGCAACTGCAAGACTACTCCACCCGTGTCGGTCCGGAAGCGTAGATGCGTATACAGACAATCATATACAAAAACTATAAGTTTATCAAAATTATTTCATAATCGTACACTGAAGTAATTCCAAGGACATTATTGCTATGAAATACAATTTTTTAAATTAATAGTTAAAAACAATGAAAAAAAATCGAACATATCGTAACAGTAAACTGCATTGGGAGAAACAGAGGGAGAATTGCGAAAACATGCATACGGTACACAATATCATGTTTAATGAAATTAACAAAGACCAGACAGTACTGTAGCCCCGATCTACTGAAAGCAACTACAAGACCACTCCAGTCATCTCCCTCTGGAAGATTAGGTACGTATTGAGACAATAATATAAAACGACAAAGAATTTAACGAAATACTGCCAAAAACTTATACTCAACTAATTCCAAAGACACTATCCCTAAAAAATAATATTTTAGAAACTTTGAATTGACCGATATGAAGAAAATCGGAAATATTATAATAGTAAATATCAGTATGCAGAAGTATATTGAAAACTGCAAACGAATGCGTACGGTACAATATGGAGGTTAAAGGCATTGTCAAAGACCATGCAGCAGTGAGGCTCCGAACTACCAAACGCAAATGCGGAACCACACCAGTCGTGTCGCTCCGGAAGAGTAGGTACGTATAGGGATAATTATATAAAATGACAAAGAACAAATCAGAATATTATCATAAACGTACATTCAACTAACTCCAAGCATACTTGTACTAATAATTGAAATATTTAAAATTAAAGATAAGAAATATTGAAAAGAATCGGATATTTCAGAACAATAAATTACCATATGTAGTATTAGTCAGAGAAGTGAACATAATGCAGACGATACAATACCATGATTATAGACATTATCGAAGGCCAGCCAGTATTGTCGCTCCCGGTCTGCCGAACGCAACAACGAAATCACCCCAGCCCTGTCGCTCCGCAAGCGTAGGTGCGCATACGGGGCATAATAGAGAATAACAATAAGTTTAAGTAAAGTGTGTCATATGCGTGCGTTCAACTAATTCTAATGACACTTCTACTAAGAAATACAATTTTTTTAAACAAGAAACTGATAGTTTTAATGGAAATCGAAATCGTCGTAACAGATAATTATAGTACATCCTATGAAATGGAAAACTGCAATGAAATGCAGACCGTTCAAAATCAAGGCTTATGAAATTATCAAAGACCATTCAGTAGTTCCGCTCCGATTTGCCATACGTAACTACAACACCTCGCTTGTCGTGTCGCTGCGGCAGCGTAGTTACGTATAAAGACATTGATATAATGTATCAACTAGTTTAACAAAGTAATGTCATAAACGTACATTCACCTAATTCCAATGACACTTCTACGATGGAAATCAATCCCATAATAAAAATTAAAAATTACGAAGAATGTCGAAAGTACCAAAACAGTAAATAGCAGTATGTAGAAATACATCGAAGATTGCGATGGAAGAATGCATACGGGACAATAATATAGTTAAAGGAATTAACGTAGTCCGTCCAGTGGTGCTGGTTCCATCTGCACTACGCAACCACAAGCCCACGTCAGTCGAGTCGCTTCGACAGCGTAAGTACGTGTGGAGATAATCATGTAAAATAACAATTAGTTGACCAAGTAATGACAGAAACGTACACTCAGCAAACTATAAAGGCACTATTATTGTGAAATTCTATTTTTTAAAATAAAAATTGAAAATTTTAAAATAATCCAAAATATGATAACATTAAGCGAGAGTATTTGCAAATCAATAGGAAACTGGGGAAGAATGTATACGTTACAAAATGAAGGATAATGAGAATATCGAAGACCGTCCAGCAGTGCCGCTCCGTTCCGCCGTACGCAATCACAAGACCTTGCCGACCGTGTCGCTACAACATCGTATGTACGCATACAGACAATCATATAAAACATCTCTATGTTTAACAAAATAATGTCATAAACGTACACTCATCTAATTCCGAAGACACTTTCCCTGAGAAATGCAATTTTTTAAAATGCAAAAAGAAAATTTGGATGAAAATTGAAAATATCATAACAGTAAAGTGCAGAATGTAGAAAAAAATCGAAAACCGGGAAAGAATGCATAAGGTACAATATAATGGTTAAAGAAATTAATGAAGATTATACAGTGGCGTCTAAACTACAAGACCATTTCACTCGTGTCGCTCCGGCAGCCTTGGTACGTATACCGACAATCATATAAAATAACATGTATAACGAAATAACGTCATGAACGTGCACTAAAACAATTCCAAAGACTCTTTTAAGATGGTGCACAATCCATTACAAAAAAATTGATTATGTTGTAAAGAATGGAAAATATCATGACAGCAAATTACAGTATGTATAAATAAATGGAAAGATGCAAATGAATGCGTAGGGTACAACATTGTGGTTGAGGAAATTAACGAAGACAATCCAATATGCCGCTCCTTTCTGCCGTACGCAACTAAAGACATTGACAGTCTTGTAGCTCGGGAGCGTAGGTACACATACAGACAAACATATAAAATGACAATAAGTATAATGACATAATGTCATAAACGTATACTCAACTAATTCCAAAGACAGCTTACCAGAGAGATACTACTTTTCAAAGTAAAAATTAAAAATTTTGAAAAAATGTCGATAATATCAAATCTGCAAGTTACAGTAGGTAGAGATAAATAGAAACCTGCGAAAACAATGCAGGTGCTACAATATCAAGGCTAATGACATTAAGAAAGATCATTCAGTATGCCGCGCCGATCTGCAGTACGCAATTACAGGACTGTATCAGGAATAAAACATCTTGTTCAGTGGGTGGAAATAGTATATAGTTTAGTCTCATAAACTATATAATATTTTGTTATATAGTAATATAACAAAATTTCATGCATAAATTAGAAGATCGTCAAACCAGGTATTCCGGGAGTAAGTCCGCTCAAGAGTTTTGGCAATAGACGCATTAATTCACGGTTAAATATTACAGTAGAGCGCAAAACCATTTGAGAGCGTTACCAATTGGTAAAACATAAAACGTCTTACCCATTGCCTTACATTCCGCGAACATCACAGGCATCATAGAAAGTATAAGTTCGTGTTCACAGAAATAACTTAGTATTCATTGCTGCGGCGAGCACCTTATGTTCATGTTTGAATTAGATGATCGACGTTTAAACCATTCCAGAACGATACCATCTTCTTTGAGCGCCGAACAGCTAAGTCAATAGCTTAGTCTATCCTATGAGTGCAAGGGTAAAACCAGTTATTACGGGATTAAATGCACTGTACAGTACTGGCAATAGACAACCTAATTCACGGTTTGAATTTAAAGTACGGAGTTAAGAATTTTGAGATCGTTACCAATTGATATGTATTCAAACGCGTTATTGATGGCCTCGTCCACCGAGAGCCTATCCCGCTGTATTGAGAGTATGACATCGTATACAGGGAAACAAATTAATTTACAACTTAGTGACGGTTACCTTGATATCATGTATTAATTAGAAGATCGAGGGTAAAACCGTTCGAAATCGTTACCACCTTCTTTTAGAGACGAACGGCTAAGTCCATAGCTTGACGTATTCAAATATTCTGAGAGTTAAACCATGTATTCCCGGAGTAAATTTTAATAATTTGCTACCTTGAACACTGACCAAGACACTTGCTGCAGCTGTTTGGGCTTCTCGGAAGGTATTGCCCTCGGTAAAAAGTTTGACTCTAATTTAAAAGATAAAGCTCTATATCCGTTGGACGCTCTATCTTCATATTCATACCGTGAAATAAGCTGCCTATTGCCAATATTGTCCAGCGGATGAGCTTCCGGAATACCTGGTTCTACTTTCGGAATCACAGAATAGCAGATGCTATTGTCTTAGCCGTTCCACTCTCAGCGAAGGTGGCAGAGGTCTCAACGGTTTGACCCGAGATCTTCTAAATCATGCTCTGAGCAATGGTGTCCTCCTATATTATGTATACTAATGTGCTACTTTGGTCACGAAATAATAATCTCGATGCAGCGGGTGTAGTTCGCGGAAGGAGAGGCCTTCGGTAAAACGTTGGACTTTACGCTAATTGGTATCGATGTAAAACGGTTGGTCGCTCTACATTAATATTCCATCCGTGAATTAAGGTGTTTATTGCTAATACTGTTCAGCGGCCTTAGTTCAGGAATATCTGGTTTGACTTTACCAACCACATGATAGATGAAGCCAATGGAGCAGCGGTTGGTGTCTAAAAGAAGGTGGCAACTTTCCCGAGCTGTTTGACGCACGATCTTCTAGTAAATACATGAAGTTAATGTCCCCGTCACTTTAATTCATACTAGTTTTCGTCTCAGAATCCGAAGTTATAGTCTCGATGGAGCCGTTCAGATTCGCGGGAGTAAACGCCTCCGGTAAACGTTTGACTTTGTACAAATCGGTATCGTTCTCAAACGGCTTGACACCCTACTTTAATATTCATGCCGTGAATTAAGGTGTTTTTTGCTAATACCGTTCAGCAGATTTACTCACTGGATACCAGACCTGACTGTCGGAATCACTGGATAGGTGAAGCCATTCACATCGCCGTTAGTGTCTAAAAATGGCGGCGTCGTTCACCGACGGCTTTGCTGTAGATTTTTATAATTATTCATGAAAATGTGGTGTCCGTCTGCGAATATGACGACTAATTTGTTTCCTCGAACAATAAGCAAGAAATTCGATACGGCGCGATCGGTTCTCGGAAGGTAAGGTAATCGGAAAGAATAATGACTTTATATTAATTGATATCGTTCTTAAATGGCTGGACGCTCCGTTTGAATACCCAAGCCGTGAATTGCGGCGTCAGTTGCCCACACTGTTCATTGGATTTACTCGCGGAATACATGGTTTGACTCTCGGAATCATAGGAGAGGTGAAGCTGTTGACTTTGCCGTTCGAATCCCAAATAAGCGGGTAATGTTCTCGAACTCATTGCCCTCGACCTTTTAATGCATTCATGAAATTAATGTGGCGGTCACTAAAATGTGAACTAGTGTGTTTCTCTGATCACGAAGTTATACCTTCGATACGGCGGGTTAGATTCTCGGAAGGTAACTCTTTCTGTAAGGAGCTTGAATCTACATCAATGGGTAAGTGTCCACAGCGGCTTGACGGTATTCCATAATATTCATTCTGCGAATTAAGATGTTTACTGACAACACCCTATAGCGGATTTACATCCAGTTTACCCGCTTTGTCATTCGGAATCACAGCGTAGGTGAAGCTATTGACGGAGACGTTCGACACTCAAAGAAGGTGTTACCTTTCTCGAACGGTTTGAATTTCGATAATTCTCTTCCTACATCAAAATAAGGTGTGAAACTGCTATAACGTTTACTAATTTGTTTCCGTCAACGATAACTAAGACAGTGGGTACAGCGGGTTAGGTTCTGTCAAGGTAAGGTATTCGGTAAGAAGACTGACTTCATACGAGTTGGTAACGTTCTTTATCGGTCTGACACTGTAAGATAATAATCAAACCGTGAATTAAAGTGTATATGCCAATACTGTTCAGTGTATTTACTCCCGGTGAACATGGTTTGACTCCATTAATCTTGGATTAGGTCAAGCTATTGACTTAGCAGTTTGTCTCTCAAATATGATGTTAACGTTCTCGAGCGGTTTGGCCATCGCTCGTCTAATTCATATATCAAAGTATGGTGTGCCACTACTTTAATGTCTACTAATTTGTTTCCGTGAGCACTAAGAATGACAACAGCTGCAGAGGGTTAAGATCTAGGAAGGTAATGTATTCGGTAAAAAGAATGACTCTATACCAATTGGTAATGTTCTCCGACGGATTGACCTTCTACTTTATTATTAATACCGTGAATTATGGTGACTATTGCCAGTACTCTACAGAGGATTGACTCCCGGTATACCCGATTTGACTATCGGTGCCACAGGATACGTGAAGCTATTGATACAGTCGTTCGACCCTCAAAGAGGGGGTAACGTTCTCCAACGGCTTGACACTCGATGTTCTAATTCATACAAGAAACTAAAGTGCCCGTCTCTCTAATGTGTACTAATTTGTTTCACTGAATACGAAATTATACTCTCGCTGAAGCTGGTGAGATTCGCGGAAGGTTATGTCTCCTTTAAAGTGATTGAAATTATAGCCATTGGTAACCGTATCAAACATTGTGACGGTCTACTTTAATATTCAAAGCGTGAATTATGTTGTCTATTGCCAATACTGTGTAGCGGATTTACTCCCGGAAAACCCGCCTGACTCTCGGAATCGCAGGATGGGTGAAGTATTTGACTTAGCCTTTCGATTCCCAAAGATGGCGAGAACCGTATAGTCAAACGGTTTGACTATCGACAATTCTGTTCATACACGAAAATCAGGTGTTCTTCTACTATTATGTTTGCAGATTTGTTTCCGTGAACAGTATGTAAGACATTGGCTAAAGCGGGTTAGTTTCTCTTAAGGTATGCTATTCGGTAAGTTGAATGACTGTATACGAATAGTTAATTTTCTCCGACGTTATGACTCTTTACCTTAATATTCATACCGTTAATTAACGTGCCTATTGCAAAACTAATCAGCGGATTTACTCCCGGACGGCCTCATGTGACTCTTGGATTCTTGGAGTAGGTGAAGCTGTCGACTTGGCCGTTCGTACATCAAAGAAGACGGTAACGTTCTGGAAGGGTTTGACTCTCGATCTTCTATTTCACTCATGAAATGAAGGAGCCTGGCACTAAAATGTATACACATTTGATCGTGTGAACACCTCGTTATACTCTCAATGCAGCGCGTTATGCCATCGGTCCGTAAGGTCATCAATAAAATGTTCGACATTATACCAACTGGAAACTTTCTCATATGGGTTTGTCGCTGTAATGTAATATTCAAACTGTGAATTAAGGCGTCTTATGCCAAAACTCTGCAGCGGATTTACCTTCGGATTACCTGGTTTGACCTTCGGATTCACAGAAGAGGTTAAGCTATAGACCTAGCTGTGCGACTCTCGAAGAAGGTGATAACGATCTGGGAGAGTATACTTCGCGACCTTCTAATTCATTCATGAAATTGAGGAGCCCGTCACTAAAACTTATACTATTGTGCTTCTGTGACCATGAAGTTATACTCTCGATACAGCGGGATAGTTTCTCGAATGGTACGGCCTCCGGTGAAAAGGTAGACCCTACACCAATAGGTAACGTTGTACAACTGTGTGAACCTGTACTTTAATATTTATAACAGGAAGTAAGATATTATTGCCTATACTGAACAGCGGATTTACTCCCAGTGCACCTGGCGTAACTCTCGGAATCACAGGATGGACGAAGATATTGACATAGCCGTTCGAATCTCAAAGAAGGTGGTATCGTTCTCTAATGCTTTGGCCCACGCTGTTGATACTTACACACAAACATGTGTTGCCCGCGTGTTAAAATATCTACTAATTTGTTTCCGTGTACATTAAGCAGGACACACGCTATAGCGTGTGAGGATCTCGAAAGGTATGGTATTCGGTAATTTTTTCTTATGCGCATTGATTATGTTCTCCGCCGGTTTAACTCTCTACATTAATATTCATACGTTGAATTAAGTTGTCAGTTGTCGACAAACTTCACACCGGATTTACTCGCGGATTATCCTATTTGACTCTAGGTATCACAGGACTGGTGAAGCAATAGAGAGCCATGCGACTCCCACAGAAGGTGGCAACGTTCTCGAAAGGTTTGACCCTCGACCTTCCTATTCGTACATGAAATTAGGGTGCCAGTCACTGAAAGGAAGACCAGTTTCTTCCTCTGAACATGAAGTTATACCCTCGAACCGGCTGTATTCATACTCTGAAGGTAAGGCCATAGGTAAAAAGGTTTGACCTTATACCAATTGGTATCGCTCTCAAACGTTTTGGCGTTCTAATGTAATATTCAAGCCGTGAATTATGGTGCCTATTGCCAAAATTCTTCGGCGGAATTTCACCCGTAATACCTGGCTTGACTTTCGGAATCACAAGATAGGTGAAGCTATTGACTTATCTGCTCCAATCTAAAAGTGGGTGGTAACGTTCTCGAAAGGTTTCACCATCGGCTTCTAATTCATACATCAAGTTAAGATGACCGTTACTAAAATGAGGACTAATTTCTTTCTTTGAACACGAACTAATATTGTCGAAACGCAGGTTTTGCTTCTCCAATGGAAAGGCTATCGGTATATGTTTGACTGTATACCAATTGGCAACGCTCTAACACGCTTTTAATATTCAAACCGTGAACTAAGGTATCTATTGCCGAAACTATTCAGCGGACATGCTCCTGTAATACCATTCTTGACTCACGGAATCATATGATAGGTGAAGCTGTTCTCTCGGGCATTCGACTCTCAAGAAGGTGAAAGCGTTCTAGAATGGTTTGATATTCGATCCTCTTATTCATACATGAAATTAAGGAGTGTGGCACTCCAATGTATACTAATTTGTTTGCGTTTACACTAAGCAATACGGTCGCTGCTGCGGGGTAGGTTCTCGGTAGGTAATGTAATTGGTAAAAGGTTTGACTTTATATGAACTGGTAACGTTCTGAAAAGATTTCAAGCTCTGCATTAATATTGATACCGTGAATTAAGGTGTCCATTACCAATAGCGTACAGCTTATTGCCTCCCATAATATCTGGGTTGGTTATCGGAATATCAGGACAGGTGAACATATTGAATTAACCGTACGACTCTAAAGGCAGATGGGATTGTTCTCGAAAGGTTTGCCTCTCGAAAATTCTGTTCATTCATGAAAATAAGGTGGGCCTCTACTATAATATCTACTGATTTGTTTCCGTGAGCAATAAGTTAGACACTGGCTGCAGCGGGTTAGGTTCAAGGAAGGTAATATATTTGGTAAAAAGAATGAATGTATATGAACTGGTAATTTTCTCTGATGATTGACCTTCCACCTTAATATTCGTACCGTGAAATAAAGTGTCCATTGCAAAACTGTTCAACGGATTTACTCCCGGAATACCACATTTGACTCACGGAATCCTGGCATAGGTGAAGCTATTGATTTGGCCGTTCGTCTGTGAAGAAAGCTGGTAACGTTCTCGAACGGTCTGACACATCCATCTTCTTATTCGTATTGTAGATAAGGTGCCGGTCACTAAAATATATACAAATTTCTGCCCCTGAACTCCAAGTTATACTCTCGATATAATGCGATAGGCATCGGAGGGTAAGGGATACAGTAAATCATTTGACTTTATTCCTATTGTAACGTTCTCAATCGTGTTGGCTCTGTTCTTAAATATTTAAACCTTGAAAATATGATGTCCAATGAGAATACTCATCAGCCCATTTACTCCCGGCATACACGGTTTGATTCTCCGTATCGCAAGATACGCGAAGCTATGGACTTAGCCACTCCTCTCCCAAAGAAGGTGGTATCAATCTCTAAAATTTTGACACTTGATCTTCTATTTCATACATGAAATTAAGGTGCCCGACTCTAAAAAGTATATTAATTTGCTTCTCTGAACACCAGGATGTACCCTTGATACAGCGCGTTAGCTTCTCTTAAGCTAAGGCCTTCTCTAAAGGGTTCATCCACGGCATGACACTCAACATTGTTATTCACGCTGCGAAATATGGTATCTAGTGCTATACTGTGCAGCGGATTTACTCCCAGAATACCTTGTTTGACTCTCGGAATTGGAGGATTGGGGAAGCTATTGACTTAACCGT
Source organism: Lasioglossum baleicum (assembly GCF_051020765.1). Lineage (NCBI taxonomy): Eukaryota > Metazoa > Arthropoda > Insecta > Hymenoptera > Halictidae > Lasioglossum > Lasioglossum baleicum. The sequence continues at coordinate 27,927 of NW_027470064.1, read as the reverse complement.
TCTATTATCAAGAAGCTGGTAATGGTGTCGAAAGGATTGACCCTCGATATTTTAATTCATACTTGAATTTAAGGTGGCATCACTAAAATATATTCTAATGTGTTTCTCTAAACACGAAGTATACTCTCGTTAAGGCGGGTTAGCTCCAAACAAGGTAAGGCTTTCTGCAAAACGTTTGACTTTATAGCAATTGGTAACGTTCTCATACGGTGTGACGCTCTATTTTAATATTCTCTCGGCGAATTATGGTATCTATTGTCAATACAAAACAGCGCATTTACTCCCTGAATGCCTGGATTGACTCGCGAAATCGCAAGATCCGTAAAACTATTGACGTAGCCGTTCGTCTCTCACAGAGAGTGGAAAATGTTCTCGAACGGCATGACCCTCCATCTTCTAATTCATGCACGAAGATAAGGTGCCCATCACTGTAATGAATAAGATAAGATCACTGTAGTATAACTTTTTGTTAAGAAAATTACTATCGATACAGCTGTTATTTTTCTCGAGGATATGGTTTTCGGTAAAGCGTCGGACTTTATAGACATTGATAACGTTCTCAAACGGTTTGACGCGCTATTTTAATATGCCAACCGTGAATTAATGTGCCTATTGCCAAAAACTCTTCAGCGGACTTTCTGCCGGAATACCTGGTTTGGCTCGCCGAACCACTCAATATGTGAAGCTATTGAGTTGCCGTTCGTAGCTCACAAAGCTGGCAATTTTCTCGAGCGGTTCGGCTTTCAATCTTCTAATTCATACCTGAAATTAAGGTACCTTCACTGCAATGTTTACTAATTTAATAAAAATACTACTCTACAAGCATCCGGTTAAGTTCTCGGAGGGTAAGGTTATCTGTAAAACATATGACATTATCGAGATATGTAACGGTCTACAAACGTGTGACTCCGGACTATAATATTCCATCCGTGGAATAAGGTGTCTATTGTCCATAATGTTCAGCAGATTTAGACCTGGAATACCTGGTTCGACTCAGGGAATCACGGGGTAAGCGACGCTAAAGACTATGGTGTGCGACTCTAAAAGATAGTGACAATTTTCTGGAACGTTTTGACCCTCGATCTTCATTGCTCATACATGAAGTTAAGGTGCCCGTGACTAAAATGCCAACAAATTCGCTTCTCCGAACACGAAGCTATACTCTCCATACAGCGGTAATCTTCTCGAAGGTAAGGCGTTCAATGAAAAGTTTGACCCTCTACCAATAGGTAACGCGCTACAAGGATTTGACTGTGTACTTTAACATTTGTACCGTGAAATAGGGTATCCAATGACCATACTGAACAGCTGGATTTACTCGCTGAATACCTGGTTTGACTTTCGAAGCCGTTCGTCTTTCAAAGAAGGTGGTAACGTTCTCGATCGCTTTGACTCTCAATGTTGATATATATACACAAACATGTGGCGTTCGTCTGCTACCTGTTCTGCGAGATTGTTTCCGTGCACATTACGCAGGACATTCGCTACAGCGGGTTAGGTTTTCTGAAGGTACAGTAGTCGGTAAGAGGAATGACTTTATGCGCATTGGTAATGATCTCCGTTTGTTTGACTCTCTACATTAATATTAATACCGCTAATGAAAGTGTCAATTGCCAATAACCATCACCGGATTTTCTCCGATATTACCTGATTTGGCTCTCGTAGTCACAGAATAGGTGAAAGCAATTGACTTAGCCGTTCGTCCCTCAAAGTGGGTGGTACAGTACTCGAACGGTTTCATCATCGATCTTCCAATTACTACATGTAGATGAGGTGCCCGTCACTGAAATGGACACGAATTTCTTTCACTGGACAAGATGAAATAACTCTATTCGGCGGATTATATAATCAGAGGGTAAGGCTTTCGGTAAAACGTTTGATTTCATTTCAATTGTTATCGTTCACAAACGGATTGACGCTCTACTTAACTTTCAAACCGTGAATTAAGGTGATTATTGACAATACTGTTCAGCGGATTTACTCCAGTAATACTAAGTTTGTCTATCGGAGTCACAGGATAGGTGGAGCTCTTGTCTGATCCGTTCGATTCTCAAAAATGTTGATATCTTTCTGCAACCGCTTGACGCTTTTTCTTCTTGTTCATAATGAAATTGAGATCCCGTCACTAAAATGATTAGTTATTTGATACTCTGAACATGAAGTTATACTCACGATGAAACGGGTGATGTTCGCGGAAGGTACGGCCTTGGGTAAAACGATTGACTTTATATCAATTAGTATCGTTCTCACACAGTGCGCCGCTATATTGTAATATTCAATCCGCGAATTATGATATATATTGCCAATCATATACAGCGCATACACTCGCGGAATACCTCGTTTGACTTTCTGAGTCACAGGATGTATGAAGCTACTGACTTGGCCGTTTGAATCTCAGGGAAAAATTCTAAATTTTCTAACGATTTGACCCCCGATTTTCTTATTCATGCATGAAATGAGGATGCTCATCACTAATATGAATACTAGTTTGTGCCTCTGAACACGTTGATGTACTCTCGAACCGGCGGGTTATTTTCTCGGGCGGTAAGGCATTCGATAAGACGTTTGACTCTATGGCCATTAGTAACGTTCTCACATGGTGTTACGATCTATTTTAATATCACTTCGCGAATTATGGTATCCATTGGCAATACTGTGCAGCATATTTGGAATAGAATACCTGGTTGGACTCTCAGAATCAGTGGTTAAGTGAAGTTATTGACTTCGACGCTCGTCTCTCACAGATCGTGGCAACGTTCTCGATCGGTTTGATGCTCTGTCTTGTAATTTGAACAAGACAATGTTGAGCCCGTCTGCTAACATGTCTACTAATTTGTTTCCGTGACCATTAAGCAAGAAACTCGCCACAGAGTGTTAGGTTCTCGGATGTAAGGTATTTCCATAAAAAGAATGACATTATTCGAACTGGTAATGCTCCCCGACGGTTTGACTCCAGACTTTAATATTCATACCGTAAAATAAGATGTCTATTGCAAAGCATGACATCGGATTTACTACCGGAATACCGCAGATGACTCTTGGAATCGTCGTGTAGGTGAAGCTTATTGACTCAATTGACTTAACCGCGGGGTCTATCAAAGATGGTGGCGACGTTATCGAACGAATCATTTATTTTTCTACCGTGAATTGAGGTGCCTATTGCCCATACAATACAGCGCATTTAATACCGGAATACCTGGTTTGACTTTCGGAATCGCAGTATAAGTGAAGATATCGACTTATCTGTTCATCTCTCACTCAAGGTGGCAACGTTCTCAACCGGTTTGACACTCGATGTTCTAATTCGTGCATGGACTTATGGGGACGTCACGAAATTGTATACTTATGTGTTTCCCTCATCACGTAGGTATACTCTCCAAACGGCGGGTTAGCTTCCCCGAAGGTAAGTCCATCGTTATGTTCTCGGATGCTTTGACATTCGATGCTGATATTTATACGCAAACATGTGGTGTCCGCCCGCAAAACGTGTCCTAATTTCTTTTCGCGATCATTCTCAAGACAGCCGCTAGAGCGGGTTGGGTTCTCGGAGGGTAAGGTTTCAGGTAAAATGTTTGGACCTATACCAGTAGGTAACGTTCTATGACGGTTTTAATATCTATATCACTTTTTATATCGTAACTTAAGGTGTCTATTGCCAATACTGTACTGCGTATTTAAACGCAGAATACGTGCATTCACCCTGGGTATCAAAATATAGGCGAAGCTATTGACTTATCCGTACGACTCTCAAAGAAGGTGGTAACGATCCCGAACAGATCGGCCCTCAGTCATCTAATTCATGCATGAAATAAAGGTGTTTATCTCTAAAATGTAAACCAAATTTCTTCTCTAATCACGAAGTTGTACTCTCGATACTGCGGGTTAGCTTCGCGGAAGATAACGCCATCGGTAAACGTCTGACTTTATACCAACCGGTAACGTTCTCGAACTATTTGATACTTGATCTTCAGATTCCTACATAAAATTGAGGTATCCGTCTGATAAAATGTCTACTAATTTGTTTCCTTGAACCAGAAGTTATACCCACGATACAGCGAGTTATGTTCTCGAAAGGTGATTTATCCGGTATGGAGTATGACGACATAGCAATTGGTAACGTTCTCAAACGGATTGACTCTGTTCTCCCATATTCATACCCGTGATTTAAGATGTCTATTGCCAATAATGTTCAATGCATTTACTCCTGGAATACCTAATTTTTACTCTCGAAATTACAGGATATGTATTGCAATTGACTTAGTCGTTCGACTCTCAAAGAAGGTGGTAACGATCTCGACGGTTTGACTCTACATATTGCTACTCATGCATGAAAATATCGTTTTCGTCTGCTAAAATTTATATAAATTTGTTTCCGGGAACATTAAACAAGGCACTCACTAGAGCAGCTTAGGTTCTCCTAAGGTTAGGTGTTCTGTTAAAAAAATCACATTATATGAACTGGTAACGTGCTACAACGGTTATACTGTGAACTTTAATATTTACGGAGTGATATAGGGTGCCTAGTGCCCACACCCAACACAAGATTTACTTGCGGAATACCTGATTTGACTCTCGGAATCACAGAATGGAGAAATTATAGCCTTAGCCGCTCGAATTTTAAACATGGAAGTTTCGTTCCCGCAATGTTTTCATCCTCGATCTTCTAATTCATACATGAAAATAAGGTGTCCGCCAGTTAATATGTCTACTCATTTGTTCCTGTGAAAACAAAGCAAGGGAATTGCTACCGCGGGTTGGGTTCTCGGACGGCAAGCTATTGTGTTAATTTACAGACCTTATCACAGTTGGGAATGTCCTCCTACGAATTGGCTCTTTACTTTAATTTCATACCGTGAATAAACGTGTGTGGTGCCAATACTGTTCAGCGGATTTAATCCCGAAATACCTTGTTGGACTTCCGAAATCACAGAATAGGTGTAGCTATTGAATTAGCCGTTCGATCCCGAAGAAGGTGGTACCGATCAGGAACGGTTTGACCCTCGATCTTTGCAGATAATTAATGAAACTATGGCGGCTGTCACTAAAACGTTTACTAATGTGTTTCTCTGAACACGACGTTATACTGCTGCTGCAGCGGGTTAGGTTCACTGAAGGTAGAACTTCGGAATAGGTTAACCGTATACCAACATGCAACGTTCGATATCGGTTTGACGTTGTAATTAAATAATCATTCAATGAATTAAAGTGTCTTTTGTCAATACTGTACAGCGGATTTACTCCGGAATACTGGCTCGACTTCCGGGATCACAGGATTGGTGATGCTACTGTCTTAGCCGTTCGATTTTGTTACGTTTTCCAAATGTTTGACACTCGATCCTGTTATTCATACATGGAGTCATACCACCGGACAACATTATTAATCAAAATAAAGTAATTCCTTGAATCAGTATCTTACCGTCCGAGGACCTATCCCTCTGCAGTGAGAGTCAATATTAGTTTTCACGGAAATAAATCAGTAGACATTTCAGCAGACGGACACCTCAGTTTCACGTATGAATAGCAAAATCGAGAGTCAAGCTGTTCGAGAATGTTATCATCCTTTTTTAGAGTCGTACTGCTATTCCTTCTTATTTACCAGGAATTCCTACAGTCCATCCGCTGTATAGTATTGGCAATAGACACCTTAATTTACAGTAAAAATAGTACGTACTGAATCATACCATTGTAAAACTTTACCTACTGGTATAGTGTCAAACATTTTACAGAAGGCCTTACCTTCCGTGATGCTAATCCGCTGTATCGAGAGTATAGCCTCGTGTTCAGAGAAGCAAGTTGGTATACGATTTATGACGGGCACCTTATTTTAATTTTTGAGTTTGAGGGCAGATGGAAAGCCGTTCGAGATCGTTACCACCTCCTTTGAAAATCGAACGGCTAAGTGAATAGCTTTAACCAATCCCTAGATTCCGGCAGTCAAACTAGGTATTGCGGGAGTAAATCGGCTGAACGGTATGGCAATAGACACCTTAATTCACTGTTGTGCAATGTAGAGCGTCAAACAGTAAGAGAGCATTTCCAATTGGTATGAAGTGGAACGTTTTATCGAAAGCCTTACCTTCCGCGAAACAGACCAGCTTCATCTGGTGTATAAGTTCGAGTTCACGAAAAGAAGTTAGTCTTCACTTCAGTGACGGCACCTTAACTTCATTATGAATAAAATGATCGAGGGTCAAGCCGCTTAGGAACGTTGCTACCTGCTGTGAGAGGCGGTCGGCTATGTGAATAGCCTCACGTATCCTGTGATTGGACGAGGCATACTAGCGATTCCGGGAAGAAATCCGCTGATCTGTATTGGCAATTGACACCTTAATTCACGGTCCGAATTATAACGTACAGCGTCACACCGTTTGCGAACGTTATCAATTGAAATAGAGTAAAACGGTTTACCGATGGCATTAACTACCACGATCCTCACCAGCTTCATGAAAATTATAACTTTGTGTTCAGAGAAAGAAGCTAGTATTCGTTCCAGTGATGTGCTCCTTAGTTTCATGTTTGAATTAGAAGATCGAGCGGCAAACCGTTGGAGAATGTTAACACGTTCTGTGAGAGACGACCGGATAATTCAATAGCTACAACTGTCCTGTGATTCCGAGAGAAAAACCAGTTATTCCCGGAGTAAATCCGCAGTACAGTATTGACAAGAGACACTTTAATTCACGGAATGATTATTAAATTGTAGCGTCAAACCGTTATAGAACGCGGCATATAGGTATACGGTCAAACCTATTTCCGAAGTACTTACCATCAGAGGACATATCCCGCTATATCGAGAGTATAACTTCGTGTATAGGGAAAGAAATTGCTATACACATTAGTGACAGGCACCTCAACTACATGCATGAATTGCATGATTGAGGGTCAAACCTTTCGGTACCGTTACCACATTCCTAACAACCGTAAGGCTAAGACAATACGTTCACATATCCCGTGATTCCGCTAGTCAAACCAGGTATTCCGGGTGTAGAACCAATGTACAGTATTGGCATTATACACCCTATTTTACAGTATAAACAGTGATATAGTGATTGGAACCACAATAGAACGTTACCGACTCGTATAGGTTCAAACTTTTTACCGGATACCTTACCCACCGAGAACCTATCCCGCCGTAGCGACTGTCTGGAAAATGTTTGCGGAAACAAGATAGGTCACACTGTAACGGACGGACACCACATGATTGTGTGTGAATATCAGCATCGAGAGCCAAAGCGTCCGAGAACGTTACCACTATCTTTTAGATTCGAACGGCAAAGTCTGCAGCTTCACCTATCCTGTGACTAAGAAAATCAAGCTGGGTATTCCGGGAGAAAATGCACTGAATATTATCGGCCAGAGACACGTTAATTCACGGTTTGAATACAAGTGTAGAGCGTCAAAACGATTTAGAACATTACCAATTTCTATAACGTCAAACATTTATTGATGGCGTTAACTTCCACGAATCTCACCCGCTTCAACGAGAATATAACTTCGTGTTCAGAGAAGGGACTCAGTCTTCATTTGAGTGACGAGCACCTCATCGTCATGTATGAATTAGAAGATCGAGGGTGAAACCGCTCGAGAACGTTCCTACCCACTTTGAGTGACGAACGGATAAGTCTATAGCTCCTTCTACCTGTGATTCCGTTAGTAGAAAAAGCATATCCTCGAGAAAAGTCGCTAAACACTATTGGCAATGCCCACGTTAATTCACGGTATGAAGTTAAGGTAGAGAGTCAGGCCGTAAGATAACATTACCAATTGGTATGCTGCAGCGATTCTCTTGCCTAGTTTTCACAGGAACAGATGAGTAGACATTTTAGCAGGCGGACACATTACTTTCATGTACGACTAGAAAAATCGATAGTCAAACCGTTCGAGAGCGATCCCACCTCCCTTGAGGGTCCAAGGGCCGCGTCAACAGCTGCACCTATATTTATGATTCTGAGCGACCGCTGAACATTATTGGCAATAGACACATTAATTCACGGTTTGAAAGATAAAGCAGAGCGTCAATCCATTTGAGAACCATTCCAATTGCTATAAAGTCAAACGTTTTACCAATGACGCTGCCTACCGAGAATATAATTTCGTGTTCAAAGAAAGAAATTAGTATTCATTTCTGTGACGGGCCTCTTAACGTCATGTATGAATTAGAAGATCCATGCTCAAACAGCTCGAAAATGTTAGCACCCTCTTTGAGAGTAAGGCAGATAAGTCCATGGCTCCCCATCCTGTGATTCCGAGACTCAATCCAGGTATTCCGGGTGTAAATCAGCTGAACAGTATTGGCAATACACACTTCAATTCACGGTTTGAATGTTAAAGTAGAGCAACACTAATTTTGAGCTCGTTTCCAATTGGTATAAAATCAAACGTCTTACTTATGTCCTCACCCATCGAAAGCATAACCCACTGTATCCCAAGTATAACATCGTGTCCAGAGAAGCGAACTGATATACACTTTAGTGACGGGCACGTTAATTTCATGTCTGAATTAGAAGATCGAGTGTCAGACCGTACGAGAACATTAGTACCTTATGAGAGACGAACATCTAAGCAAATAGCTTCACGCAGCCGGTGATTCCGAACGTCAAAACAGATATCCTAGGAGTGAAGGCACTGTGTACATTATTGTCCATGGACACCTCAACTCACGGCTTGAACATTGAAGCAGGCCGTCAATCCGTTGTAGAACAGTAACTATTCGTGTCAGTCAAAACTACTTACAATATGCCTTACCTTCCGAAAAGCTAACCCGCTGTATCGGGAGTATGGCACCGCTTTCAGAGGTACGATATGGTGTTCATTCTAATGACGAGAACCTCCATTTCGTGCATGAATCAGTAGATCGAGGGTCAAGCCGTTCGAGAACGGTACCACCTTCTGTGAGGGACGGACGACAAAGCCAATAACTTCACCTATGCATTGATTCCAAGAGTCAACCCAGGTGTTCCTGTAGGATATCCGCTGGAGAGTACTGGCAATTGACACCTTAATTCACGGTTCTAATATTAAAGGAGAGTTGCAAACCGTTGTAGACACTACCTATTTGCGAAGAATCAAATTTTTTCGAAGGCCTTACATTACGAGAAGACCAACTCTATGTAGGAGGTGCCTTGCTTAGTGTCCATGGAAACATATAAGTAGACATCTTAGTGACGGGCACCATTATTTCATGTATGATATTATATGATCCAGGTTCAAACCGATCAGGAACGTTAGCACCATTTTTGAGTGTCGAATAGCTATGTCTATAGCGTCACCTATCCTGTGATTCGAGATTCAAACGAGGTATTCTACGTGTAAATCCGACGTACATTGTCGGCATTAAAACCCTACTTCCCGGTATAAATATTAAAGTAGAGGGTCACAAAGTTGTAGAACGTTAACGATTGATATAGAGTAAATCATTTACAGATAGCCCAACCTTCGGAGACGATACCCTGCCGGATCAAGAGTATAACTTCGTGGTCAGAGAAGTAAACTGGTATAAATTTTAGAGACGAGCACATTAATTTCATTATTAACAAGTAGACCGAGGGTCATACCTTTCGAGAAAGTTAGCCGATTCCTTGAGAGTGGAACGGCTAACTTTACAGCTTCATCTATCCTGTGATTCCGAGCGTCAATCCAGGCATTCCAAGAGAACATTCGCTGAAAGGTATTGACAATAGACATATTAATTCACGGTTTGATTATAAAAGTATCACGTCAAATCATTATATAACGTTACACATTCGTATAGGGATAAACATTTTACGGCAGGCCTATCATTCCGTGAAGCACAACCCGCTCTAGGGAGTGCACAGCTTATTACTAATGGGATCAAATTAGCAGACATCTTGGCAGACGGACAACTGTTTTTCATGTACGAGTGGCGAAGTCGAGAGTCGAACATTTGGAGCACGATCCCATCTGCTTTGAGAGCCCAACTGCTAAGACAATAGCTGCACTTGTTTGTGATTCCGAGGGACAGACCAGGTATTCATGGATTCAATAAGCTGTACACTATTTTTAATGTAATCCGATAATCTCGGTTTGCATATTAATGTAGAGCACCAATCCGTTTTATAATATTACCAATTGGTATAAAGTTAGACATTTTATGGAATGTCATACCCTCCGAAAGCCTAATACCCACTATCGAGAGTAACACATGGAGTTCAGTGGTAGAAATTAGTATACATTTTATCAGGCGGACAAGCAGTTTTCATGTAAGAATAACAGAATCGAGTGTCAAACAATTCGAGAATGTTACAAGCTTCTTTGTCATTCGAACGACTATGTCATTATCTTCATACATCCTGTGACTCCGAAAGCTTAACTAGATATTCCGTGAGTAAATGCGCTGTACAGTATTGATAAAATACCATAATTCACGGATTGAATATTAAAATAGAGCGTCACATCCGTGTGAGATAATAACAACTGCTATAAATTCAAACGTTTCACCGAATGCCTTTGTGACCGAGATGCTAACCCGCCACATCGAGAGTATAGCTTGGATCATAGGGAAACACATTAGTATACAACTTAGTCACGTCACCTTAAATTCACGTATGAATTTGAAGATCGATGGTGCAACAGTTCGAGTCCGTTACGGCCGTCTATGAGATTGGATCTACTTAGTCAGTTGATTCAGATGCCCTGTGATTCCGAGAGTCAAACCGTGTATTACAGGAGTAAATCCGCAGAACGGTAGACACCTTAATTCACGGTATGAATATCAAATAAGAACGTAAACCCGTTTGATAACATTGCCAATTAGCATAAGGACACTCTATTTATCTGATACCTTACCTTCAGAGAACATAGTCCGCTGTATCGGGGTATAACTTCGTGTTCAGCAATACAAATTAGTAGACATTATAGTGGCGGGCTCCTTAACACTTCAGGATAGAGTTTGACTCTATAGCATTAGGTTCTATAACGGTATGACGGTCTGCTTCATTTTTGTCATTTATTGACCGGAACCACAGGATGCGTGAAGCATTTGACTTAGCCGTTCGACTCTCAAAGAAAGTGGAAACGTTCTCGAGAAGATTATCTCCTGATTTTGTAATTCATACATGAAGATATGGAATATTGAAATGAATACATATGTGTTTCTCTGGACACGAAGTTATACTATCAACACGGCGTGATAGCTTCACGGAAGGGAAGGCTTTCGGTAACAGGTTTGACACTATGGAAGTAGGTAATGTTCTTCAACGGTTCGACGACCTGCTTTACAATTCATACCTTGTGTTAAGATGTCCGCGGCCAGTACTATACAGTGGATTGTCTCCCTGAATACCATGTTTGACCTTTGGAATAACCAGGTAGGTGCAGCTGTTGATCAAGAGGTGCGGCTCTCGAAGGAGGTGGGAACGTTGTAGAACGATTTGACGGTCCCTATTCTAATTTGTTCATGAAATTAAGGTGTACATCACTAAAATGGGTACTAATTTGTTTCCTTGGACACGACATTATTATCTCCATGCAGTGAGATGTGTTGTCAGAAAGTAAGGCCTTCGGTAAAAAGAGTGTCTCTATACCAATTGATAATGATCTCCGACGGATTGACTCTCTACTTTAATGTCCATACCCTGAATGATGATGTCATTTGCCAATAGTGAACAGCGGATTCAATCCAGGAATAACTGATTTGGCTATCTGAATCACGGGATAGTTGCAGCTGTTGACTTAGCAGTTCAGTCCTCATGTAAGGTGGCAACGTTCCTGAACGGTATGACTCTCGATCTCCTATGTCATTCATGAAACTAAGCTGCCCGGCACCAAAATGAATACACATTTGGTCCACTGAAAACCTTGCTATACTCTCGATACAGCACGTTATGCTTTCGCACGGTAAGGTCATCAGTATAGCGTTTGACATTATGCTAACTGGAAACTCTCCCATACGGTTTGTCACTTCACTGTAATATTCCAATCGTGAATTGAGGCATCTAATGCAAATACCGTTCAGCGGATTTACTACCGGAATATCAGCTTTGACCTTCGGAATCACTGAAAGGGAGAAGATATAGTCTCAGCCGCTCGACTCTCATAGATGGTAGTTTCGATCCCGAAATGCAGAACTCCCGACCCTCTAATACACACATGAAGTTATGGTGCCCGTCACTGAAATGAATACTAATTTCTGTTTTTGCACATGAAGTTATAAACTCAATGGAGCGGATGAGGTTCGCGGAAGGAGAGATCTTCGGTACACCGTTTCAATTTATGAAAATTGGTGACGTTATTAAACGGCTTGGCGCTCTACCTTAATACTAAAGGAGTGAATAAAGGTTTTCATTTCCAATTGAGTACAACAGATTAGCTGACGCAATGTCTGATTGGCCTCTCAGATTTGAAGGATAGGCGGAGTTATTGAGTTACGCTTTCGTCTATCGCAGAGGGTAGTAACGTTCTGAAACTGTATGACTCTCGCGCTTCTGATGCATTCATGAAACTAAGTTGCGCGTCCCTATATTGTATACTATTGTTCTTCTCTGATCAATAAGGAATGCTGTCGATACAGCGGGTTAGCTTCTCGATTGAAAGCTTTGTGTGAAATGCTTGACTCTAAAGCAATAACTAACGTTCTACCAGAGTTTGGATCAGTAGACTAATACTGATACTGTAAGTTAAGGTGTCTATAGCCAATACTGTTCAGATAATTTACTCGGGGAATCATAGGATAGGTGAAGCTATTGACTGAGCCGTTCGGTTCTAACCGAGGGTGGTATCGATCACGAAATGATTTACACTCGATCTTCTAATTCTTACATGAAATTAAGGTGACCGTCACTAAAATGTATGCTAATTCGTCCTTAGAACTCGCTGCTATTAACGCTCTTTCAATATTCAAACTGCGAATTAAGGTGTCTTCACCGAATACTGTTTAGCGGACTTACTTCTCGGATTTCTTGGGTTTACTCTCGGAATCACGGGGTAGGTGAAGTTTTACACTTGGCCGTTCGACTCTCAGTGGGGGAGGTAATGTTCATGATCAGTCTGCCTCCCGATCTTCTAATCCAAACACGAAATGAACCTGTCCGTCTCTAAAATGTCTACTAATTTGATTCTCGGAGCACGACGATTTACCCACAATATAGCGGGTTAGCTGCTCGGATGGAATGGCTTACGGTAAAAAGTTAGACTGTATGCGAATGGGTAAAGTTCTACAACGAACAGTGAATGATGGTACGGCAGATCGAGCAGCACTACTGTTTGGTCACCGTTAATTTAATATGACATGATTTTGAGCTGCATGCAATTCTTTCTCATTTCTATATTTATATACTAATACTGCAATTTTCTGTTGTGGTAATTACAATTTTTTTCGAAGTTATCAATTGTCAGATGAAAAAATTTTATTTCCGAATACAAGTATCTTTGGAAATTGTTCAGTGCACGTTCATGACATCATTTTGTTAAACTCGTTGTTATTTTATATGATTGTCTGCATACGGACCTACGCTTCCGGAGCGACACAGCTGCAGTGGTCCTGTACTTGCGTACGGCAGATAGGAGCGGTATACTGGATGGTCTTCGTTGATTTCGTTAACGATGATTTTGAGCCGTGTGCATTTTGTCCCAATTTTCCAATTTATTTACACATACTGTAATTTAATGCTATGATATTTTCGATTTTTATCTAAATTTTCAATTTATATTTTAAAAAATTGTATTTTTTTAGTAAAAGTGACATCAGAATTAGAGGAGTGCACATTATGACATTATTGTGTTAAGCTTATTTTCATTTCATATCATAGTCTGTATACATTCCTACGCTGTCGGAGCGATACCACTGGTGTTTTCTTGTATTTGCGTACGGCAGTTCGGGCGATGCTACAGGATGATCTCCATCAATTCCCTTTATCCTTCAATTTTATCCTTCGACACGACTGGCGAGGTCTTGTTTGTAGCTACGTACGGCTGGTCTGGCGACTCTGCAGCATGGTCTTCGATAATTTCTCCAACCATGATATTGTTCCGCACGCATCTTTTCCAGTTTTACTTTTACTTATACATACTGTAATTTACTCTTATGATATTTTCTATTTTTTACGTAATTACGAATTTTTAGTATAAAAGATTGTATTTCCTTGGAAGAGTGTCTTTGGAATTAGTTGAGAGTAGGTTTATGACGTTATATTGTTAGTCTTATTGTTATTTTATATGATTGTTTTTGTAGATACCTTCGCTTCCTGTGCGACACGTCTGGAGAGGCCTCGTAGCTGCGTTTGGTAGATCGGAGCGACAATACTGCATGATCTTCGATAACTTACCTAACATTGATACCCTGCCGCATGCTTTTCATCCCAGTCATCCATTTATTTGTACATTTCGTAGTAAAAGTGTCTTTGGATATAGTTGAGTTTGCGTTTGTGACAGTACTTTGTTAAGCTAGTAATTTTTTATACGGTTGTGTTTATGCGGATCTACCCGTCCGAGGCGTCACGTCTGGAGTGGTCTTGTAATTGCGTTTGGGAGATCGGAGCGGCATACTGGATGGTCTACGTCTTTCGAGTAACAATGGTTTTGAACCCTATCCATTTTTTCCCACGCTTTCCATTTCTTTATACGATCTGTAGTTTGCTGCTATGAAATTTTCTTTTTTTCTTCAAAATTTTCAATCTTTATTTTAAAAAATTGTATTTCTTTGTAAAAGTGTCTTTGGAATTAGTTCAGTGTACCCGTATGACATTATTTTGTTCAACTAATTGGTATTTTGTATGATTGTCTGTGTATGTACATACGCTCTTTGCGCGAGACGACTGGCGAGGTCTTGTAGTTACGTACGACAGAACGGTACGAGACTACTGGATGGTCGTCGACAATGTTTTTATCCTTCATATTGTACAGTAAGAATTTTTTCCCAGGTTTCCATTTATTTGTACATACTGTGTGTTACTGCTATGATGCTTTCGCTGCTCCTAAAAAATACAATTTCTGAGATCAAAAATTGGAGGGTATGAATAAAATCAGAAATATCATAACAGTAGATCACAGAATGTAGAAATAAATAGTGAATATCGAAAGAATGCATTCGGCACAATATCAGGGTTAGAGAAATTAACGAAGATAATACCGTAGTGTCGTTCCAATCTACCGAACGCAACCACAAGACGACTCCAGTGGAATCGTGCCGGCAGCGAAGGTACATATGGAGACAATCATATAATATAATAGGTATTATAACAAAATATTGTCACAAACGTATGCTCAACTAATTCCAAAGGCACCTTCCATGTACGATTCAATTTCTGAAATAATAAACTTGAAATTTTGAAAAAAATCGAAAATATCATAACAGTATATTACAGTTCGTGTTCAGATATAGGAATGGGTCTCCATTTCAGTTACGGGCATCTCAACTTCACGTATGCATTAGAAGGGCGAACGTCAAACCTTTCGTGAACGTTACCACATTATTTCAGAGACGAACGGAAAAGTCAATAGCTTGATCTATCCTGTGATTCGGGGAGGCAAGCCCGGTATTCCGGATGTAAATCCGCTGAACAGTATGGTAAATAGACAGCATAGTTATCCGTCCGAATATTAAATGCAGGCCGTCAAGCCGTTGTAGAGCATTACATCAAGGTGTACGGTCAAACTTATTAAGAATGAATTTCCCTCTGAAAAGCTAACTCGCTGCATAGGGAGTATTACACCATGATCAGAGATACTAACTTGTATCCATTTTAGCGTCGAGCACCTTAATTGCTTGCATGAATAGAAAACTCTAGAGTGATACCGTTCGAGAGTGCTACCACCATCTTTGAGATTCAAACGGCTAAGTCATTAGCTTCACCCATACTGTGATTTCGAGTGTCAAATCAGGGATTGCGGTAGTAAATTCGCTGAACAGTATTCGCAATAGTATTGGCAATGTACAGAGTCAAGCCGTAGTAGAAGTATACCCATTCGTAGAGAGTGAAGCTTTCCAGCGAGGGCATTGATTCTTCGCGAACCTATCCCGCTGTATCGATAGCATAACTACTAGTTCAGAGATACAAATTAGAATATATTTTAGTGACGGGCACCTCAGTTGCGTGTATGAGTAGGAAAATCTAGGGTTTATCCGCATGAGAACGTTGCCACCTTCTGTAAGAGACAATCGGCTATAATAATAGCTTCACCTGTCCTGCGATTCCGAAAGTCCAAGCGCGTATTCCTGGAGGAAATCTGCCGAACGGCGTTGGCAATGGGCGCCTTAATTCACGGTACGAATATTACCTTAAAATGACGATACGTCGGAGAGTATTGCCAATTGTTATAGAGTCATTCTTCTTCCCGAATACATAACCTTCCTAGAACTTAACCCGGTTTGGCGAGTGTCATGCCTAGTTCTCACGGCAGCAATTTAGTACACATTTTGGCAGACGGACACCTTATTTTCGTGCGTGCATAGAACAATCGAGTGTCAAACCGTTCCAGAAGGATCCCACCTTCTTTGAGAGTCGAACAGCTAAATCAGTAGCTTCACGTAACCTGTTATTCTGATGGTCATACTAGGTATTCCGAAAGTAAATAAGATGTGCACTGTTGGCAATCGACACTTTAAATCACGGCTTGTGTACTAAAGTAGAGCGTAAAGCCGTTTGAGAACGATAGCAGTTGGCATAAAGTCAAACGATATACAGAATACGTTACTCTCCGTAAGACTAACCCGCTATATCGAGGGTACGACATCGTGTGACAAGAACAAGCTAGTGAATATTTCAGTGACGGGCACCTGACCCTGCTCATTAATATTCGAGCCATAAATTAAGGTATCTTTTGCCAATACTGTTCCGCGTGTTGACACATGGAATACCTGGTTTAACTCTCGAAATCACATGTTGAGAGAAGCAATTGACTTAGCTGCACGACTCTCAGAAGAGGTGGCAACGTCCTCAAACGGTATGACAACCTCTCATCTTATTCGTACTTGAAATTAAGCCAATTGCTTTCCCCAACCTGTGATTTCGAGAGCCAAACCAGATATTGCATGTGTAAATCCGCGGAACAGTATTGGCAATAGATGCCATAATTCATGGCCCGAATATTAATGAACATGATCAAACCGTTGTAGAACGATACCTATTGCTAAAGAGTCAAACGCATTACCGAATGCCCCACATTCCGGAAAAAACAACCGCTGCATCGGGAGCATAATTTCGACATCAGATAAGCAGCTTAGTACACATTTTAGTGAGGAGAACCCTAATTTCATGCACGAATCAAAAGTTCGTGGATCGTACCGCTCGAGAACATTACCACCGACTGTGAGGTACATGAGGGTAAGTAAATAGCTTCACTTATTCCAAGATTCCTAGAGCCAAACTAGGTAATCCGAGAGTAAATCCGCTGAAGAGTGTAGGCAATTGACACCTTAAGTAACGTTTCGAAATTTAAAGTAGAGCGTCAAACCGTTTTAGAACGTTGCCGATTGTTATAAATTCAAACACTTTACCGATGGCTTTACCTTCCGGGATGATAACAATCCGTTTGGAGAGTATCGCTAGGTGATGAGGGAACCACATTAGCATACAATTTCGTGACGTCTCCATAAGTCCATGTATGAATAAGAAGATCGATTTTCAAACCGGTCGAGAACGTTGCCACATTCTGTGAGAGACGAACGGATAAGTCGACATCTTCACCGATCCTGCGATTCAGACAGTCATGCCAGATGTTCCGGGAGTAAATCCCTGAAATGTATTGGCAATAGCCACCTTAATTCACGGTTTGAATATTAACGTAGAGCGTCATACCGGTTGATAACGTCAAGAATTGGTATAATATCAATTGGTATATCGAAGGCGATACCATCCGCGAACTTCACCGGTTTCATCGAGATTGTAACGTCACGTTCTGAGAAAGAAATCAGTCTTCATTTCAGTGACGGGTAACTTAGCTTCATGTATGAGTTGTAAGATCGAGGGTAAAACCGTTCCAGAACGATGCCACCTTCTTTGAGAATCGATAGGATAAGTCAGTAGTCTCACCTACCCTGCGATGCCGCATGCCAAATCAGGTATTCAAGAAGTAGATCCTCCGTACAGCATTGGCCTTATTCATCCTATTCTATGGTGTAAATATTAAAGTGCAGATCCAAACCGTTCTAGAACGTTACTTTCTGCCATAGAGTCAAACTTCTCACAGAACGTGTTACTTTCGTATAGTTAACCCGCTGTATCGAAAGTATAACTTCCTGGTCACAGAAGCAAATTATTATATATTTTAGTTACAGCCACCTTAATTTCATCTGTGAATTACGATATACAGGTTCAAACCTTGCGAAAAAGTCACCACCTACTTTGAGATTCGATCAGCATAGTCAATAGCTTTTTTTTTTTTTTTTTTTTTTGTCGCAGGCGGAATCTTCCAAAGATGTCCCGGCCCCCTGAGGGGGAGGCCGGGGGTCTGTGGGATTCTTACCCACTAAACCCCCTGCGGTGGTCCATCCTCTTCGCACAAGGGAGGGCCCGAGAAACCAGGCATCGCTTTCGTCAACCTAAGACACCGGTGCCTCCTTGCGACTTCTCCAGCTCTTGCTGGGCTCCTCTTGGGGCTTCCCAGCCCAGTCCTCTTCTTTCTTCAGCAGTGCCGCGAGACCACTCGCTCGGCACCGACCCTTCCCTGGACCGCGATCCCTCGACGGTCGGTCCCTCGGCCGACCGCCCGCGGTCCCCTAGCATAGTCAATAGCTTAACCTATGCTGTGATGCCGAATGTGAATCGAGATATTTCGGGTGTAAATGCACTGTACTCTATTGGAAATGGGTACCTTAATTCGCGGAGTGAATATTAAAACAGTGCGTCACACCGTGTGAGATTGTAAGTAATTGCTATTAAATGAAGCGCGATACCGAATGCCTTACCGTGCGAGAAGGTAACGCGGCTTATCGGGAGTATGGCTACGTGTTTAGGGAATCGCATTAGTACGCACTATAGTGACGGCACCTTAAATTCATGCATGAAGTAGAAGATGGAGGGCGAAACCACCGGAGAACGTTGGCACCTTCTTTGAGAGACGAATGGCTAAGTCAATAGGTGCACCTATCGTGTGATTCCGAGAGTCAAAGCAGGTCATCCGAGAGTAAGGCCGCTTAAAACCGTTGGCAATAGACACATCAATCGGCGGTATGTACATTAATGTAGAGAGTCAAACAGAGAGTCAAACAGAATATTACTAATTGGTATAAAGTCTTTCGTTCTTCGAATACCTTACCTTCTGTGAACACGAACCGCTGTAACAGGAATATATCTTCGTGTTAAGAGGCGTATATTAGTATACATTTTCCTGGTGGTCACCTTAATTTCATGTATGTATTTGAAAGTCAAGTGTCAAACAGATCGAGATCGTTACCACCATCTGCTATGTCAGCAGCTTCACCTATCCTGATATTCCGAGATAGATAGCACGTATGCCGGGAGTAAATCCTCTGAACAGTATTGGGAGTGGACACCTTAAATCACGGTATAAGTCGAAACATAGGGATTCGATCCATCGTACAACGTTACCTAGTGGTATAGGCTCCAACGCTTTACAGAACTCCTTATTATCCGCAAACCTTACGCGCTGTATCGAGGGTATAACTTCGTGTCCGGGGACTCAAATTACTATACATTTTAAAGACGGGAACCTTAGTTTCTTGTGTGAACTGAATGATCGAATGTCAATCCATTCGAGAACGGTAGCACCGTCTTTGATATTCGATGGTTTATTCAGCAGCAGCAACTATCATGCGATTCCGACGGTCAGACCAGGTATTCCGAACGTCAATCCACATAGCAGTATTACCAATGGACACGTTCATTCGCGGTATGAATACTAAAGTAGATCGTCAAACCGTTCAAAAATGCTACCAACTGGTATAACATATAACTCTTTATCGGATACCTTACTGTCCGAGAATATAACCCCGTAGTATCATCGGTATAACATCGAGTTCACAGAATCAAATTAGTAAACATTTTCGTGACGTGCTCGTTAGTTTCGTCTATCAATGAGAAGGTCGAGTGTCAAAGCGTTCGAGCACGTTACCATCTTCTTCGAGAGCCAAACGGCTGCGTCAACAGTTTCACCTAGAAGCGTGATTCCGAGACTCAAGCCTGGCATTCCAGGAGTAAATCCACTCAGCAGTATTTGCAATAGACACGTTAATTCACGGCTTGAAAATCAAAGTAGACAGTCAATTCGTTGGAGAACCTAACCTATTTCTATAAAGTCATACTACTTAACGAATACCTTACCTTCGTAGAACCTAACCCGATGTATCGAGTACCATACATAGTGCCAGTGAAACCAATCATTAGATTTTTAGTAGACGAACAGCTTTGTTTCGTGTATGAATAGGAAGATCGATAGTGAAACCGTTGCAGAACGATTTCACCATCTTTGAAACCCCACATCTAAGGCAATAGCTTCTCCTATTGATTGCAAGGGTCAAACCTCGTATTTGAGGCATAAATGCGCTAAACAATATTGGCACTGTATACCGTAATTCATGTATGAATATGATGATCGAGAGTCAAACCGTTGGAGAGCGTTACCATCATATTTTTGGCGAGCCGCACAGCTAAGTTAATACGTTCCCCCAACCTGTGATTCCGAGACTCAAGCCAACTACTCAGGGATTAAATAGGCTGAACAGCATTGGAGTAGGTACCATAATTCACTGCTTGAATGAAAAGTAGAGCGACAAACCGTTCGAGAGGCCTTACCGTCTGCTAAACTCACCCGCTTCATAGAGAGTATAAGATCCTATCCAGAGAAAGAAATTAGTATTCATTTTAGTGACGGGAGCCTTAATTTCATGTATAAATTAGAAGATGGAGTGTCAAATCGTTCAAGAACGTTCCACCATCTGTGAGAGGCGGGCGGCTATGTTAATAGCTCCACCTATCCTGTGATTTGGAGAGGCAAATCAGGTATTCCTGTAGTAAATCGGCTGAACAGTATGGGCAATTGACACCTTAATTCGCAGTATAAATAAGAAAGTCCACAGACGAACCGTGGGAGACAAATAATAATTCATATGATGTTATACTTTTTACCGAATACTTACCTTCCGAAATAGTAGCAGGCTGTAGCGTGTGTCTTGCTGAATGTTCACGGAAACAAATTAACAGACATGTTAGCAGACGAGCACCACATTGTCAAGTAGAAATATCAAAATCGGGAGTCAGGCCGTTAGAGAATGGTACCTCCTTCTTTGTGTGTCGAAACGCTAAGACAACAGCTTTACCGATCCTGTGATTCCGGGAGTCTCACCAGGTACTCCAAGAATAAATCCGCTGAATAGTATTCGCAATGGTCACCTTAATACACGATATAAATATTATAATAGATGGTCTATCCGTAGAGGAACATTACCAATTGGTATGGAGTCACTCTTTTTACCGAATACATAACCATGTATGAACCTAACGCGTTGTAGCGAATGGCATGCTCAGTGCTCACGAAAACAAATAGGTAAACATGATACCAGAAGTACACTTTATTTTCAAATATGAATGACTAGATCGAGTGTCAAACGGTTCCAGACAGCTACCACCTCCCTTGATTATCCAACGTCTACGTCAATAGCTTCACGTATCTTACGATACCGACTGTCAAATGAGGTATACCTGGAGTAAATATCATGAACATTATTGGCATTAGACACCCCCGTTTCGCGGTATTAATATTAATGTAGGGAGTCATACCGTCGGAGAACATTACCAAATCGTATAGAGTCATACCTTTTTTAAATACCTTACCTTCCGATATCCAATCCAGCTATAGCGGGTGTCCTGCTTAATGTAAACAGAAACAGATTAGTATGCGTTTTAGGGGACGGATACCACATGCTTGTGTACTAATATCAACACCGGTAGTCAAAGCGTTCGAGATCGTAACCACATTCGTTGAGAGACGCACAACTAAGTCAATAACTCCACATATGCTGTGATTCGGTGAGTCAAACCGGGTAATCCTGAAGTAAATACGCATGACGGTATTGGCAATAAACACCTCAACCTAATATAAGAATTTCAAATTACAGCGTCAGAATACTTGTGAATGTTACGAATTAATATTACTTCATATTCCTTACCAGACACGTTTCCGTCCTACAACCGTACACGCTGCAACGAATGTCATGCTTAGTGCTCACGGAACAAATTAGAAGACATTTTAGGGGACCGACAACATCTTTTTCGTTTATGAATTAGAAGATCGAGTGTCTAACCGTTCGGTAACGTTATCAGGTTCTTCGAGAGTCGCACACCTAAGACAGAAGCTTCACTTATTCTGTGATTCGGAGAGACAAACCAGGTATTCCTGGAGCACATCCGCTGGACAATAATGGCAATAGACAGCTTATTACACGGTTCGAATATGAGGGTAGAGCGTCAGACGGTCATAGAGCTTCATCTATTAGTTTAGAGTCAAACCCTTTGCCGAAGGCCATACCTTCCGAGAAGCCCACCCGCTGAAGCAAGTGCCTTGCTCAGTGTTCAAGGTAGCAAATTAGTAACATTTACTCCGGGAATACATGGTTTGTCTCATCGAATATTGGATTACGACAAGCTATGGACATAGCCGTTCGTCTCTCAAAGATGGTGGTAACATACTCGAACGGTTTCATTCTCCATCTTACACATAATACATGAAATTGTGGTGCCCATCATTAAAATGTATACTAATGTGTTTCTCTCATCACAAATTTATACTCTCGATACGGAGGTTTACATTCTCGACATTTATGCCTTTCGGTAAAAGGTTTAACTATATACAAGTAGGTGTCACTATAGAACTTATGTCGGTCTGCTTTAATATTGATTCCGAGAATTAAGGAGTCTATTGCCAATACGGTGAGGTGCACTTACTCCCAGAATGCCTATTTTGTCTCGCGGCATGCTGGAATACGTGAAGCTATTAACTGAGCCGTCCGAATCCGAAAGAATGTGGTTACGTTCTAGAGTAGTTTGGCTTTCGATTTTGCTATTCAGACACGAAAATAAGGTCTCCGTCACCTATAATGACTACTATTTTGATTCCGTGAGCACAAAGCAAGACACTCGCTAGTTCTGTGTTCGTTCTAGGTCGATCAGTTATTCGATAAAAGGTTTGACTTTATACCAGTTGGTAACGTACTCGAACGTTTTGACACCGTCCTTTGTAATTCATACGTGATATTATGGTGCCTGTCACTGAAATGCGTACTAATTTACTTTATCGAACACGATGTTATACTCTTGATACCGAGGCTTATATTCCCTGCAAGTAAGGCTTTCGACAGAAGGTTTGACCCGACACAAATTGGTAACGATATCAAATATGATACCGATCTACTTTAATATTCGAGCCCTAAAATAATGCGTCTAATGCCAAGAATGCTTTGCGGATTTTCTCCCGGAATACCCTGTTTGACTCGCAGTATTAAATTTTAGATGAAGATATTGACTTTGCTGTGCATCACTCAAAAGACGTGGTCACGTCATCAAAGGGTATGACGATCGATCTTCTTTTTCATACATGAAATAGAGGTGCCCGTCGCTGAACTGTAAACAAGTTAGTTCGTCTAAACACGACGTTGTATTCACGATACAGCAAGATAGGCTTTGGAGGGTGATGTTTCCTGTGAAACTTTTGACTTTAAATCAATTTGTAACCTTCCCAGGCGGATAGACGCTCTACATTAATAACCATACCGTGCGTTACGTTGTCTACTGCCAATACTGTTCAGCGCATTTACTCCCGGAATACCTGATTTGATTCTACGATTCACAAGATACGTTCAGCTATTGACCTTGCCGTTCCGCTCGCAAAGAAGGTGGTTTCGATCTCTAACTTGACTCACGATCTCCTAATTCATACATGAAATTAAGTAACCCGTCACTCAAAAGTAGAATAAATTGCTCCTCTGAACACGACGACGTACCCTCGACACAGCGCGTTAGCTTCTCGAAATTTATGGCTTTCGTTAAAAGGTTTGACTCCATTACTGTACGCAACGTTCTTCGACGGGTTGACTCTTCACTTCATTAGCCATTCCGTGAATTGAGGTGTCTATTGCCAAAAGTGTTCAACGTATTTACTCCCGCAATACATGGTTTGACTCTCGGAACAACAGGATAGGTGAACCTATTGGATTTGCTGTGCGTCTCTCAGAAATGGTGGTATCGATTTGCACCTGTTTGACCATCGACCTTATAATTCACAGATGAAATGAAGGTGCCCGTCCCTTAAATGTGTACTATTGTTTTTCCCTGAGCACGAACTCAATCTCTCGATGATGCCGGTGTGATTCGCGGAAGTTACCGCCTTCTGTAATCATTCGACAATAATTCAAATCGTAAATTAAGGTGACTGCAGCCAAAGCTTGTCAGCGGACTCACACCGGGATTACGTGCTTTAACTTCGGAATCGCAGGATAGGCGAAACTAGTGACTTAGCATTCAAACCGTGAATTATGTTGTCCATTACCAATACTCATCAACGGTTTCACTCCCGTAATACCAGGCTTGAGTCTCGGAATCTCAGTGTAGGTGAAGATATAGACATAAAACTCCGTCTCTCACTGAAAGTGGCAACGTTCTGTACCGGTTTGACCCTCGGTCTGCTAATTCATAAATGATGTTAATGTGCACCTCCCTCTAGTGAAGATTAACGCCTTTCTCTGTGCACCAAGTTATACTTTCGGTGAAGTCGGTAAGATTCGCGGAATATAGCACCATTGATAAACGTTTTTCTTTATACCAATTGGTATCGTTCTAAAACGGTATGACTCTCTGCTTTAATGTTAAGACCGTGAATTAAGGTGTTTGATGCCAAATGTATTCAGCGGAATTACTCCCGGAAAACCTGGTATGATTCTCCGAACAAAAGGATAGGTGAAGCTGTTGACGTAGCGGTTCGTCTCTCAGAGAAGATGGCAAAGTTCTCGACATGTTTGACCCTCGATCTTATAATTCATACATGAAGTTGAGCTGCCCGTCACAGAAATGGACTCTAATTTCTTTCTCTGAACACCATATTATACATTCGATACAGCTGGTTAAGGTTTCAGAGTGTATGGTCTTTGATAGAAAGTTTGATTTTAAAGCAGTTGGTATCGATCTCAAATGTATTCACACTCTACTTTAACTTTCAAACCGTGAATTGAGGTTTCTATTGTCAATACTCTTCAGTGGACTATCGGAATTACAAGTGCAGGTGAAGCTTGAGAATGAGCCGTTCTACTCTCATAGATGGTGGCAACGATCCCGAACGGGTTGACTGTCGGTTTTTCTATTCAGACATTTAAAAAAGCTGTGCGTCCGCGAAAAGGTCTACTAGTTTGTTTCCGTAAGCACTAAGCATGATACTCGATACTGCGGGTCACGTTCTAGGATTGTAAGCAATTCGGTAAAAGGTATGACATTATACCAATTCGTTTTCTTCTCTAACGGATTCACTCTCTTCTATAATGCTCAAACCGTGAAATAAGGTGACTGTTGCCAATGCTGTTCAGCGGATTCACTCCTGGAATACCATTCTTTGTTGTCTGAATCAGAAATATGGGTGTGGCTATTGACGCAGCCATAGCAGCCTTACCAAAGGAGGTGGTAACGTTCTAGAACTGTTTGACACTCGATCTTCAAAATTGACGCATGATATTAACGTGCCCGACACTAAAATGCATACCAATTTATACTTCTCAGTACGAAGGAATACTCTAAATACTTCGGGTTATTGTCCGGGAGGATAATGTTTTGTGTGAATCTTTTGACACTATCCGAATATGTATCGGTATACAAATATTGGACTGTGCATTTTAATATTCTAACCGTGAACTAAGGTGTCCATTGCCAATCGTGTACAGAGGATTGACTCCCGGTATACCCAATTTGACTCTCCGTATCTCAGAACAGGTGAAACTGTAAACATAGCCGAACATCTCTTAGAGAAGGTGGTAACATTCTCGAACGTTTTCATACAAGATATTCCTGATGATACATGAAATTAAGCTGTCTGTCTGTCAAATTGTCTGCTAGTTCGTTCCTGTGAACTCAAAGCAAGACAATCGCTACGGCGGCTTGCACTCTCGGAATGAAAGGTATATGTTAAGAAGAATGACTTTATACCAATTGGTAATGTTCTTGGACTGTTTGACTCTCAACCTTTATATTCATGCCGTGAATTACGGTGCCTATTGCCAATACTCCTCAGCGGATTTATTCCAGGAATACTCGGTCTGACTCTCCGAATCACTGGATAGGTGAAGCTGTTGACTTAGACGATCGTCTCACACAGAAGGTGGCAACGTTCTCGAACGGTTTGATCTTAGATTTTAGATGTTTGATTTTAGATCTTAAATTTTAGATTTCATTCATTCATGAAGTTAAGGTGCTCGTCACTTAAATGTACAACAATATGTTTCCCTAAACACGTAGCTATACTTTCGAAACGGAGGGTCAGATTCGTGGACGTTAAGGCCACCGGTAAAGAGATTGACTTGCTACCAAACGATATTATTGAATCTTAACTCACGGTATGAATATTATTAAAGGACAGAGTCAAACCGCTCGAGAACGTTGGCACCTTCTGCGAGGGACGAACTGCGATGTCAATAGCTTAACACGATCCTGCGTGTCCGAGAGTCGTACCAGGCATTCCGAAATTAAATTCGCTCAACAGTATTGGCAATAGGAACCTTATTTCACGAATTGAATATTAAAGCAGACCGTCAAACCATTGTTGAAAGTTGCATACTGATATACAGTTAAACATTCTACCGATAGCCTATCCTTCGGCGAAACTAACCCTCCGCATCGAAAGTATATCTTCGTGTTCAGAGAAGCAGATTATTTAACATTTTAGTGACCGGATCCTTAATTTTAATATGAATATGAAGGACTAGCGAGAAAACCGTTCGAGAACGTTGCCATCTTCTTTGATATTCGAACGAGTAAGTCAATAGCATCATATATCCTGAGAGTCAGGAAGTCAAACGTGATATTACGGGAGTAAATGCGCCGTACAGTATTGGCAATAGATACCGTAGTTCACGGATTGAATAACACAGTAGAGCGACAAACCGTTTGAGAACGTTATCACTCTTTCTGAGAGTCGAACGGATAGGTCAATAGCTTCACCCATCCTGCGATTTCTAGCGCTAAGCCAGGTTTTCCAGGAGTAAATACGCAGAACAGTACTAGCAATAGACACCTTCATTCGCGGTAAGAATATTACAGTAGAAGGACAATCAGAAGGGAGAACAATACCAGTTGTTATAGTCAAATTATATT
The DNA here is from genome assembly GCF_051020765.1 of Lasioglossum baleicum. Classification (NCBI taxonomy): domain Eukaryota; kingdom Metazoa; phylum Arthropoda; class Insecta; order Hymenoptera; family Halictidae; genus Lasioglossum; species Lasioglossum baleicum. Next base: position 667 of record NW_027470064.1, on the reverse strand, counting down.
TACCGAATACCTTCCCTCTCCAGAACCTATCTCGCAGTAGCGAGTGGCTTGCTTACTGTTCACGGATACAAATTAGTCGACATGTGAGCAGCCGGACACCACATTTCCATGTAGAAATAGCAAAATCGAAGGTCAAACCGTTAGAAAGCGATACCATCTTCTTCTCTAATCGAACGGCTAAGTCAATAGCTTCATCTCTCCTGTGATTCCGAGAGCCATACCAGGTATTCCGGAAGTCAATCCGATGTACAATATTGGCAATGCACACCTTCGTTCACAGTTAGAATATTAAAGAACAGAGTGAAACATTTGTAGATCGATACATATTGGAATGATGTCAAAAGCGTTACAGAAAACCTCACCCTCCGAGGACATAACCCGATGTATGTAGAGTATTACTTCGTATTCAGAGGTACAAATTAGTGTAAATAGCTTGGAATGGAAACGTAATTACATTTAGGAATGGGAAGATCGAGGATGAAACCGTTCGAGACCGTTACCACCATCTTCGTGACACTGCACATATAACACAATGGCTTCACCTATCCTGTGGTTCGGAGATTCATCCCAGGTATTCTGTGAGTAATTCGGCTGAAGAGTTTTGGCAATAGGCACCATAATTCACGGTTTGCATGTTACAGTAGAGCGATAAACCGTTTGAGAGCGT
>NW_027470063.1:0-46843 GCF_051020765.1 Lasioglossum baleicum | reverse complement strand
GATGAATATGATTTGATGATTTAATATATTACTTTGAGGTTCGAGACTCTTTGAAATATTAAAGAACCAAATGAATAGCTGTAATAAAATATTACATATTAATATTAACAATAGAACATACTGCATTAGTTCCCATTTAGGTATTAGTATTAAATTAGATACTGGCTTCGGGTTATCTTATTTACGAAGGGGCCGAAAATGTTATTATGAATTTTAAAACTAATTACATATTATTGAAAATAGGTACTACAAATATCGTACTGAATAAAATAGTTAAATATATAAAATATTTTTGGACGCGACCAATATGTTTATTAATGAAACATCTTATTTAATTTCCTTTATGCTAAATAGAAGGCTGGGTAAATGTAATATTCATAAATGATTTGATCATTATGAAACGGGTCGACTTCGGAAAAAATTTGAGAATATTAATATAGCAGAATAATTATTTTATATATGATATATTTCTTAATAGCGTATAGCGTGCGTTTGTCTAGAAAAGAAATCTGAGAAAGAAAAATGAACATTGGTAAAAGAGGAAGAAAATGTGCACAATATTATATTTAATGCACGAAATAATTCAGCCTCAACATTAGCTTAATCCGTAACAATTTTTCCTATGCATATTTATGGCACATTTCTCAGAATTAGTATTTTTTCCCCTCGACGTTCCATTATCTTTAATAACTATTTGCCATAATAAAGAGGAACAGTTACGATTGCGTGTCAAGTGAAAATCTTCTTCGCCTCCACCGAAGTTAAATTCTCACCTAACTTGGTTGAAGCTAATCACCGGCAAACCAGGAACGTGCGTGGTTAACCACAATTGCATGCGACGTGTGACAATTGACAACAATCTCTTCATTGATATGTGCAGCATATTCAAGAGAAAGGGATTACTGAAATTCGAAACGAGAAGCTGCACGCATATCGTTTATATCACGTTTCCGCAACTGATACAGCTTCTATATTCAGTTTCTGTATCGGTTGTTTTTTTTACGCTATTCCGCAGCATACCGCAAAATTTTAATCGTTTGAATTTTGTTAAGTTCGAAATGGTAAATATTCGTTGCGAGATAATTAGTGTATCGAATTGGAAATTTTTTGCGGAAAAAGTTACTTTGAAGTAACGATTTTTCATTTTATGAAACAATCTTCTTTCGGACAATAGAAATTCATATTCATTTGCATGACCTGTAATTATTTTTTATTCACTGTGAAAGATTAGAAAATTTCATGGTATTCTAATAAAACGGAACCTAGTTTGCAGGATCTAAAAAATATAGTTTATTTACTTACTAACTACAGAACTATAGGAAATAAAAGAAAAATACTGGTTTCAAATTTTTTATTTCCGTAATTGTAATTAATGTAAAAATAATTGATTTCTAACAAAATAGAAACGTATATACGTACATTGACCTAATTAATTATTAACACGGTACAGTAAGATTGGATAAAAAATCTTAAAAGTATTCTTGAAACTTTATGAGGAAATGATAAGAAAATTTTTTCCAAATTAAGAAAATTCAAATAAAATGAGAAAAGATTAAAAATAGATATTTAGGAACAGAAATTTTGTAGGAAACTTAAAAAAGAAGAAAGAAAGAAAGAAAATAAAGAAATTCTGTATAAAATAATCTTAAAAAAGAATGGATATATTTCTTATTCCTTTTAATTTATTTATATAGCTTTTATATAGCTTTATTTATTGTATATATATTATAATTACAATTACATCAATCATCTGTAAATTACTTATCAATCTACTCAAAATAAGAGACTTAACTTTTGACCTCCATCGAATCCATATTTCATTGACAAAACGAGAGCTTATTTTATCAATTCGAAACCCACGCAACTCTTCAAACTGTCGTCAATGAAAGACCGTGAGTGACGGAAAATTCGATACGGTCAGTTGGCATTAAAAAAGCGCGTTAAAAATAAAACGTCGTCGTTTTCGTTGAAACGTGTCGAGATGAACGGGTAATTTTGTTTGCGTTAGTTTACCCTTAGTGAAAGCGCAAACGCCATTAAATAGGCCAGTTCTGGTATTAAAGAAGGCTAGTCGCCATGCGTAGGTTTAGAATATATTTCAACGCGTTCGTCTGTATTGCAGTCTGTCTTTCCTGGTCGAAATATCATGTAAATATAACGGCACGAGGTACCTTCATAGAAAATGTGGAATGGTACCACGGACTGCGTGGTCAGCCATAGCCGCACACGTGGGCAGAACTCCCTTTGATCATGGTGCTGTCACGTCAAAGGGAGACGCGTTCGTTGTTAGCGCAGATTAGTAGCTCATACTTTTCGTTACAATTATTTCCACCAGGGTTATATTCGTTAATTCAAATTAACTCTCGCCGAAATTCAGGTTATCGGGTCTCGCGTACTTAGATTTTTGCAAATCACGGTAAAGTACTTAGAACGTCGATTATCCGAATTAATCGGGGACCAAATCTGTTCAGATGATTGGCTTGGAATTAAAAATCGTTTTACTCTAAACTTTCTTTTGTTTCTAAAAACCATCAACAGGGAGAAGATGAAATAAGTTGCCATAAAAATAAGCAGAGAAAAATGAATATATCTAGCAAAAAATATCTATTACGTGTAAATTAAGTATAGATGTACATATAGTATCTATTCCATTCTGATGTTTAATGTATATATAATGTAATATATAAGTTTTATATTCAGACATTCAATCATTCGTGTAATCAAAATTCGCATAATCAACGTTCCGTGATTTTCACAGGAAAATCATTCGTCTCAATGATACAAACAGAAATTATGTAAGACAGTCTAACATTAATATAAAATATGTACAACCAAATGCTCGCGTATCAAATTGTATATCACTTTAGATATTAATAATGGAAGGAAGATTTCAACATATTTTTGAAAGTGTCAGCATGTTCTTAATGGCGAGGCTTCATTGTCGCTCGAAGTAGAAAAGGGGAAAAAATGGAAAAATCTGGCGATGTAATAGTTGTTATATGAGAACGTAAGAAGTGGGTTAATGATGATAGATTTTTAATTTGCCCTTAATAATACGATTTTAATTGGCACGCTCGGTTGCGCGTTTAGTCTGAGTCGTTAATTGAAACCGAACAGAAAATTTTATTCAAATTTCTCCATCCTTTGCACGTGTTTTTGAAGGAACAGTGTAAAGAGTTCAAGGCGTCTGTGAGTTTTCTGTGAAAAATATCGCTCGAAATTGTTGCCCTTAGGTAATTAAAATTCTTCGCTGGTTGTTTTCCTGTTTTGTTTGAGACGGAAACAATTTTGAAATAAATTACTTGACAATATTTCTAAACACGAGTTCTTTCTCTTTGTCTAGTGCTGGTTTTTCGTAAATACCAATTTTAAATTTACCGTTTTTCGAATTTGAATATTAAATTGCTGTAAAAGTAATATAAAAATTGTAATACAGGTTTCAAACTTCTTTTTATTTTCGCAAGATTAAACAGCAAAATTTTATATTCAAATTTTACACCATGGATATTTATTTAATCATTGAATTAGTCGTCCATGATTGATTATTATATATCTATATTCCTAGTGAACGAGAGAAATAGTACTTGTCACTAGCTATGACTAGGTTCCTACAAAGGAAATGTCGGGAGGATACGAATTTCCAATTATGATATTAAATTGATATTGCGAAATGCAGGGTATCATTTTATTAATCCCAGTATAGATGCCAACTACAGTCTATGCATCAGTTGTGTATCAGAAAATAATCTGGGAGTAAACCTTCACCGGCATGCGTGGTTAGTTAGAGCAACGTAGTGAATGGGCTCATTGCCAGGATTTCCTCTATCAATGTTATATGTCCGTCAAAGAGGGATATAATGTTAAGTAACGAGGTCAAGAAACTTTCCATTTAATTACCGTCTGTGCATCAAATATCGATATACATGACCCAAAATTCTTTGAAAAAATTGTCGGAAAATCGATCGTAGCTTTTATTAGGCGGAGTAACATCTAAATAAATTTGAATACTTCGAAAATACACACGAGAAATAGAAAATATGATGCAAAAACGACTGAATATTTTCGAAACCATATTCTTCTTGATTCTTATCTTCGTATAAATATGAGAAGATACGATGCAGAAATGACTATCGATATCTTCGAAGAAATATTCGATAATATAAAATTACTACAAGAATAAAGTTCATTTTCCAAATTCGATCGCTTGAAATTTTCGAATATGTGAATTTGTAAATTTGATAAATATTTTTAAAATATTATTTGCCAGACTAAAGAAAAAAAGACTGAATAAAATATTGGCCTCGTAGTAAAATACATATCGTTTGCCTGAAGTTCGTTCTCCTTTTTATGAGTAAGGAATATTTATATCGTTTTGTTACAATGGCATTTCGCATTTGATGTATTATGTATTTGTAAAGCACTCGATATTTTTTGGCACAATGATGAATTTCTCGAACAGAGCGTAATGTTTTGTCCACTGTTTGCTCGAGAATTTTTTCATTTATTTCCACTGTGCAGGGATAGTACAAAAAAGTGCTTACATAAACTTAATTCAATATTTATTCAATTATAAATTGCTTTTTGAACGAATAATGCGGCAAGGTAAAGTGCGAGAACTGAAAATCATTCGTTTATTTTATAATATTTTTCGATAGATTTTCCAATAACCAATGTTTCCCAGCAACGTTTGTTTCGTTGAGCAATCGGAAAGTTTGCAAATTTTGCAAAATTAAAATCCTACATTCAAATAGAATTTTATTTCTAATTTGTTTCAATTTTATTTGCATCTAGAACTGTAGAAGGCATTTTCAGTTGAAATTTTTTTTGCTTTAACAATTCTCATGGTAGTTGTTGATATTTGAGATAAGAATTCTATGATCTCGTGTTCCAAACTAATTCTGTTTGTATTCATAATTTTAAAACAGGTATCGTAACGTAAATAACTGCAAATATTCTTCGATGGACGTAAACAATTGTAAACAATTATTCAATACGATATTGTAATAATAACGTATCGCCTGTCATTTACAAAAATGTAACATATATATTTAGGTGTGGAGTGACACAAGTGAATTTTATTTTAGTTGTGGAAGAGGAGAGTAAAACGAAGGAAAGAAAGTCGTATAAATATGTATCCTCGTTGACTTTGATTCCTAATTGCAGCCATTTTTGTACTCCAGCAATGTGTAGCTGCTTATCTTTATGAAAAGTGCTGAAAATGATTGCCTTCAGCCTGAGTGCAACCCCTCAATCCATTTGCTGTAGAACTTTAAAATTTTTTAAATTTTACGATACTTTTGTGTCATAAGATCATTTATAAATAACATAGGGAAATCATATAAAAATGATTTCGCCTGTTATTAAAAATAAATAACATTGGATTAATGTAAATAACGAATTATCTAAAATATACTAATTTGTATAACTAGTTAAATATTCTTGTTATACTTGTATTATATTTTCTTATATTTAAATAATATAATATAAATATTATATTATATTATATTATTAAAATCTTTTTTGGAGCTAATAGTAGCATCAGGTATAGATTGTCATATTTTATGAGAAATTCGGAAACCGTTCTCCAGCAGTGTCAATTATGGATACATTGCTTACATCAACCTAATTGACACTGTCTTACTATTGCATTTCGTTATATCTGTCACTTTATATAATTTCTTTCTTCAAATTATATTAACGATTGCTTCATATTTATTTAATCTTATAATACAGTTACCTTTCTGTAATTTCATCCCTTTAGAAGCTTAAATAGATTATTACAAATTTTTTACATCAATTTGAAACGGTTAATTATTATTACATATAATTACATTATTAAGTTGTCGTATAATTTTCATTTTCAAACTGGACATAAGCGCAAAGACATATCTTTGATGATTTAAGCTATTATAGAATTCAATTTGTCAATGTGCAATTATAAGTTATTACTTCATATACAAAACACGTACCATCGCATATAAATGAGCCCAGATAAACGGGAATTTTAATTATAATTAGCTTTTGTTTTAATGTATTGCTTTTCAAATAGCATCGGCCACGTCGGCATTGTTGTTGGAATCACGAATTACTAATGACAATATTATAAAATCTTAATTATTTGCTATTTCCAATGTATAACAATGATTTCACCGTTTCTTTGTTTCCAGGGTGCATATTAAAGTAATTATTAATTGTTTGAAATATGGAATTGTTTGTCACACTGAAACAAAACGAGAGATCAGATTCGAAATTGATAAAATAATAAATTCTTCACTTCATTCTATTCTTATTCTTTCATAATATTGCTCGGTGGAAAAATTCATTTGTCAATAAAAATTAGATAAGTATAGGAGATATAAGGGTCCATATTTATCTAGAGAATTTTATTTGAATTTTTAAACTAGATATTTTAACATCTAAGTAGAAGTACATAGATTTTGTTATTAAAATTTAATTTTTACACCGTTTTATTATCCGGACTATAACGTAATCATAATTCAGAAGATTTCGAGTTCCTACGAGATCCTTCAAATTTTTTCAAAAAATTATTATTCAATAAAAGACAAACCGAGATCATTTTGATTTATACATTCGATAAAAATTAGTTTCTTAATTAATTACAACGAATTAACTCGTGATATTGCACGTAGTATCTATTTTTGACAACGTTTGTCACGTTTCTCTTACGCTTTTACCTTCGCAATTATCGTATTTTTAACTTTATTTCTCAGATTTGTTTAAAATTGTTATCAAACCGAAAACGTAACGAACTTGAATGACAGAAAAGTATTCACGCGACAAAAATTGGCCTTTTACTTGTCCATGACGAATCATCCGGACACCCATTACTGCTTATTTAAAAACACCTATTTCTAAGAACAAAGCAATTTTCACCGCGTATTTTAATTTTCAAACCATACCACCTTCGCGCGGCAGCGTTTTTTTGCAATATTTTATCGCATGTTCAGTTTGGTTGCAAGCTGCACACAGCACGCTCGGCGATTGACAGCAGTCTCTTCGGCCACATTGTCGGAAGGGGATGAAGCGTGGCAGGCAAGTGGGGATGAACAGGTCGCCCTGTGTCGGGGAGCACCCTTGCTCGACTCGAGCTGAATCGTGACCAGGGAGGGGGATCCTCGTGCGCTTGGGATATACAGAGAATCCGACGAACTCGCAACTTCAGTCTGGACGCGACAAGCGCTGCGTTCGTTTGCGCGTGTTCCGTGTGCTAGGGAATCATGTGTGAGAAACGTGGTATGTGTACGAGTAAACGACAGGTGCCTCTTCTGGTAGTGACTACTTTGTTAGTTGGCGTGCGCCCGGAATTAATCGGTGAGTACACGAAACCAGTCAAATATTCCTGTCGATGCTGCCGACGTCGCCGGCGGTCATAGTGCACGCGTTAGATCAGCGTCGACGTTAACTCGACCAGCTTGTTCTTCAGCGAACCTTCCTTCGAACCTACTTACGAACGCGCGATCTTCCTCTTCTTCTGCGTCGTCGTCTTAGCTCATGGGATCGTCGACAGCACTCTTCTGGATAGCTTAGAAATTTCTGGAAAGCTTTGGTTATCTTGTTCTCGCGGGGTTCGCAACTTCGTGCGTATCGCGACGATTTATTCGCGCTTCAAAAGTTTCACGCTTCCGCGAGAGACTCGATGGTCACTGTTTGTTGACGACGCCAAGTTATTTCTTTCCTTCGAGTTCGATGTATCTGTGAGAGGTTTGGTGTCGTTGCTTGTGGCCGAAAACGCGGTTAGGTGTTTCTCCTTGCTGTCTACATGTCCTTGTTTTCCTTCTCCCTTGACTTTGACGCGTCTGCAAGAGATTTAGTGGTCATTAGTTGTCGACGACATAGAGGATAACCGTTTCTACAGTGGTCATTCACTTTCCACGGGATCCAGACGCGGGATTCTCGTTGGGTACGTATCCTTGTTATTTTTACACTTTTCTATCTCCTGTCTCTTCGACTTTGACAATTCTGCAAGAGATTCTGTGGTTATTGATCGTTGGCGAAACGAGAGTAATTGTAATACAGTCGATATTCTTCCTGTTTCTTTTCCTATCCTTTCCCACCTTGACCTCTATGTGAGAAATTTAGCGATCATCAATTGTTAGCTGTATTTTCAGTCGCAAGTGACTCCTGACGAAACAGTGTCGCGGTGTTTCATGTGTCCTCTTAGTTCTCTTTCCTTTTTCTCGATACTTTTTTCTCGTGTGAGGGATTCAGTGCACGCTGAATGTCGACAAAATACCCGTTTATTTCCGTGTGTTTGTGGAACACTTAAATTCAGTTGAATTATCGTCGTGAATTTTTTAATAACTAAGGTTCGACGGAAGGTTTCGCTGTAACGTTTAACGTTTCAAATATCGAGAGCAATTAATTAGGCTTGAAATCAAATATTTCATCCTCCTTGGACTGTTGAACCGCTGTGGCAGAAACGGTTGCAATAAATATGCAATTTATACTTGCTTTTGTAACCATTTTTTGTTCCATTCGGTTCGTTCTCGGGCTAGTGTGCTGGGCGTTAAAAATGACCGTTTTATAAGGGAAAATTTGACATTCTGCGCTACGTTCGTAGCGTTTATAACGACACGAGTGTCACTTCGAGTGTTCATTTTTTTGAGAATGAATGTGTTAAAATGTCTCGCGTGAAAGTCATAATAATAGTAATTAATTAAATTAAAAACATCGTAATAATTCTACTACTAAATTCTCATTTAAACATATCAAAGTGATATAGTTGGAAAGAGAAGGGTTGGAGTGAACGAATTTTTGTAAAAATCCAAGAGTATAACCAACGTTACGATAATCGATATTTTTGAAACGCTAGATGGGTAGCAGAAATAGAAGCAAATAAAAAGACAATTTTAGGAATACGTGAAAATGAAAAATCTGCCATATCGCTTTTCTTACCTGCGGTCTTTACATGAACCGTTTATTTATCGAATCGATTAACTCTGTGAAATAAAAATTTCTTTTAAACATATTTCAAATAGAATAATTGAAATATAATGTTTTAAACGCGAAACGTTTAACATTAATCAAATGTTTCGTTGTTATTTTAATTTTCATTCAAATTTTTGAATGTTCAGGAATTTGAAGGTTAAGGATTAGTACACATGTTTCGTGAGTATTTTGATATTAATTAAAATTAATGAGAAAAAAAAAAACAAATTTTCAATTCGGATCCGATAATTCTGGATCGTGTCCCCGATTTCGAAATCTGTCGACTTAAACCATATTTCACGAAGATTACGAGTTATTAGAAATTTAATTTCCCTCGGAATCGAGCGTCTAATCAGGGTTAAATGGATTAATATCGTTCGTAGTTTTCCAGGTTCATCGTTCGAAATAGAATAAACATTATCTGGAAATCCTGCCGGGTAACAGAAATTGCTTGGCAAATAGCTGGGATAAGAGCCGGGCAAAAAATCTCCACCATAAATTCGTTTCCCGGTGTCCTTTTTTCCCGAGTGTCAAAATTATTCTCCAATTTTTTTCCTCGATAGAGAGAGAGTCCGTTTTAATCTTGATGGCGCCACGTATTTCTCAATTATCTACAAAATTGAATCTTAATCTGTGCCGGCGAATCGAGGCGCACACCTTCGCAACGTTCGTTCACAATAACACCGGTACGAATCAAAATCTAACTGACCTGACATTTCAATGCCGTTATGCAATTATTTATATTTCAACGACGACTTATTTTTAATTTCATTCTCTCTCTCCGAGCTGAACACAGTCGCGTTCGATTCACGGTTCCCTGTTATTTAAAATTTTAAAGGATTTAACGGCGTGCATTGAAAAATCATCGTGCCGTATTTTGAGCGGACAAATCGCTTTGTGTACCGGCAAAAAGTTCACTCTTCATCGCTTTGAATATCATTAAGCGTGCAAACAAGATTTCATTTCACGCGAAGGAAAGACGAAAAACGAAGAGGATAGAAGACGGAGAGGAATAACGGAGTTCGTTGGTCAAACGAGAAAAACGCACTCTCGGGAAAGAGTATGGGAATCATAAGCAAAATAGGTTAATTAATATTCGTTTAGGTACCCGTGTTTAGGTAGCCTTAGTGTTAACCTCAGTTTACATTACATTCCAGATAGTTGATTTGTTTGTGTGAAAAATTACTAATTATAAAAGAAAATGATGACACAGGTACCAAAAAAAAAAAAACAGATCAACGGTTTCTTATTTATCTAAAATATTTTTCAAAGACAACAAATATTTAATTTATAATCGAGGGATTTCCTTTTGCCATTTGAAACCGTACGCTTCGAAGTTTGTTGAGAAACATTGAAAATCATGGAGTCATACCTAATTGAAACCTAAATATAGTAATTCGTATAGATATACCGATTTGCGGTATCAGCGAAATGAAATGTTTATTTCGTACATTTTTAAATTTCATCACTCCAAGGATTGTATTATTTCTTATCGTTTATCACGATCTTACGTGTACACAGATACGTTCCCTTGCACGCATACAGACACACGATGCAACGAACCCTAGAGAGAGAAAGTACGTAAACGCCGAGTTGGAATAGGGATATAAAGCGATAAGGGAGTTCGGTCAGAGGTTTTTTATTTCGCGTTGTCGACGATCATCTTGGTTGTTGACACACCGTGAAAGTCACATAAACCGCAAGTTCGGCTCGCGTCGGATATAGCGCGGTCGTTGGAAATTTTATTCGGTTTATGACGACCGTCGTGTTAGGAGGCCCGATCCATCGCGCCAAGTTTGACGGATGCGTTTCGTAGAGACGCGATTTCGCAAACATTGCCGCGTCACGTAGGTGCTCGGGGTACGGTTTGACAAAATGCGAAAACGCGCGAGGGCATAATGTCGAGATATCGAGCAGATGAATTTGCGCGCAAGGGTGAAATTTTTCCAAATTACAGCGAGCCTAACTCGCCTGTCATCGTTACTCGCTGCTTTCTACGCAACTTCCTCTGTTTTCTCCTTTCTTCTCCAATTTTCTTCCGACTTGTATGCACTTCGTTTCAATGATGTTCCAGTCGAGGTTGCATATGCTCAGTTGTTACTTGGAAGATTAGACACGTATAGAGATTCAGTCGGGTAGCGAATTATTTGAATATGCACGATTGCATATATAGTGGCGGGTAAAAGAAGTGCAAATGTCAGCCGTAATTGTACAAGAAGGAATTTTATAACAGTAGCGAATTTTGTATAAATTTAATTTTATTCGCTTTTATCGTTGTAGTGTAATTATTGTGAGAGTCACGGGTACTCGTGTGTGTAAATGGTTTAAAATTTCTCTTGTTCCCTACCGTTTGTAGGTAAAAGTGCTCGAATCCTTACATTTGTTACTTTTTGTCAGACTTCAATTGTTTGGAGTAATTGAGATATTTAATATTTATCAAATGACTTTGTTTTTAATGACTAGCTTCATTTCATTTCTTTTTTCAAGAAGGAAATCTCAAGATTATATTAACAAAATTCCGTTACTTTTCATTTATTTATTAAAAGCAATGAATTTTTATATTAGGCATTGTACAGTTTTCTAAGTATATGTATAATTTAATATAAATATAATTTGTTTCACTAATTTTCTGCCTGCTTTAGATACGTCGACTTAAATTCTATATTTCAATTGTCGAACGTAGCAAATGTAAGCGTTTGAATATTTTCGCGTATGAGTGTAGAGTTTAAAGTTCCGTTATGTTTTCCATACATAATTGTTCTGTCGTCGCTATCATAAATTTTAAATTGTACATTTATTACATTTTAAGATAACATACATAATTTATCCTTCGCGTTCACTTGTTATGTTTAACTGATATATTAAACTATGTTATAACTAAACTATGTTATACTAAACGGTAACACTGGGTTAACATTATAACGTGAAAAAGAACGTATAGTAACTGTTACTGTGACATCGTGCGTAAAAGTCAAAACGAATATTTTTTAGACCAATTGTGTCATCCGGGAGTTGAAAGTTACTCAAATGAAGCGAAGAAAGCTATAGTTCGAAAATTGAATTTTACGCCCAAATTCGCATTTTTCCAAGTTTTATTTTCTCTCCGGTAAATGAAATTTAAATTTTTCGCGAATTTAACGTGTGCTCGCGTGTCTGCCTTATTTTGATAAAAATCAAACGAATTGAGAAACGTTCTTTTGAAGAATTTGTTTATTAAATAACGCGAATATTCCCTGAAAATACGAAACATTGCTGGACAAATTTGTTTACTAAATTCTTCATTATTCCTCGATTACTAATTTTTACTAATAATTTTTCAATTTAAGATACGAACATACTGCAAAATATACGATACTTTCAAAACCATGAAAAATAATCAAATTTTTACACGTTCCGTTCTCCAAATATATTTTGTTCTTACATCCTCACTTTGGCTGCAGGGCTGAATGAAAATTGAAACAACGAGAGATCGGCTGGCAGGACCGAAATCGCGACGTTTTAATTAGCAAAATTTCAACAGCATTTGTCAGCAATTCCCATTTTTCATTTGCACGAGTTCGCCATCTTATTATTTATTGTGTATATTTGATTGTGTGTTTGTAGCAGCGTTACATTGGAGCGTACCAAGGTTCCAGATTAATTAGAAATAAGAAGGAGAGTTTCGTTCGAGGCACGTGGAACGAGTATGAACGATCGCCAGGCAACTCTCGTTAATTTTTCCTTTCCTACCTTCCTTTCCCCTTTTCCGTTTCATAACAATTCACGATGCAGCGTTCGCCATCCCCGAGTTCCTTCCCTTTCGTTTAAGTTCCATGTTAATTCGATCGACCTTGAAAAGCGGACCAGAATTTCGGCTCCCATCGTCGAGTGTTACGCTCCAAACTTAATCCATTAAACTCGAAAACGCGGTGTCTTTGTGTACCCGTTAAATTGCTTCATCGTTGATGCTTTCCGCAAATTAAAGATCACTCTTCAAGCACGCGATGAGGTTTTCTGTGGCCTTTTTATTTCGGTATTATTCGATAGGCAAGGGAAAAACCTGATTTAATATGATCTAACGTAATAATTATAATGTTAATAATTAATGTGATTTAATATAATAATAAATTTAATATACTAAAGAGGATATTAACTAATATTGTAACTAATATTGTTAATAGACCGTTTATAATATTTTTTTATTAAAAATGTGGCGTTCGATGTCCGATCGCTTTATTCGCTTGATTTCTCAATTTTTCGATAGCTTTCATGGTTCCAACTTCGTTTGAAGTTTCTTTTTTTTCGCGTTTTTCATAAACTCAATACATAATTTCAACGAATGAAAAGAGTTTCTTTCACAAGAAACGCGAATTAAAATTTTTATTCCGCGATTCGGAATCATTAAATAGGGTAATCCTCTTAAAAGGGAATAAAATAGAAAAAGGATTGCGATTACGAGACTGAAAGGGTAGGGAAAGAGGAATGGGAAATAAATTCTCACGATTTCTGCTAACGATATCGCTGATTTATCTCGTATGATTGAAAATTATTTGATACTGATGGATTCGAAGCGAGGTCGGAATACCGAATTTGTTTGTTCAGGATCAGTGTTTGACCGAACACGTTTATTAAGCTGACGAAACACGTGGCCCTCTATAATTACCTGCTGAATTAATTATTACACCTATGACGATGCTTTGATGGTTATAGTGTCTGAAATCGAGTTGCGTTAAAAGACTTCTGAAGTTTCGCTGGAGATATACATACAAATATTAGTTTTGCATCTTGAACTTCCGAAAATGCGAACTTTACTTTGCGTCGATTTATTTTTTGACTTTAAAATCACTATGACACGGAGGAAGAAATTTGAATTGTAAAATTCGAAGGATTTCTGTGTTTCGAATTATTCGATAAGCGACTTTCAAATTTCAATATTTTCCTCGCTCGGTGTAATGCGAACATATTGCAAGAAATATTATTTGAGTATCTTTCAATGTACTTATTTTTGAAAAGTATTTCATTGCCATATGATTTTATAAATTCTGAAATTCGGCTTTTTATTTATTTATTTATTTTTTTTCTTTCTGAACGACATTTCCTTCGAGAACTCGCTTCTCCGTTAATTTATTTTTCGTCCTGAAAAAATCAAAATCGAAGTTACATAACTGTAAATCCATTACGTAATAATGTGCAGCTTGAAATTTTTAAGGTAACGTTATTTTAAAGTACAGTCAATGGATATCTATTATTTATTACCACGATCGTGGTATTTATATCCGTATAAGAGGCAAAGGGTGTAATACTATAAGAAACGATGCATAAAATGTCGGATGTAACAGTTTTTATTTTTATTCTCCCAGTGAAAGGTATATATTTAAGCATTAAATCGATCTGAAGATAACGTCAAATATACATACTCATAAAGTACATATTATAAATTATACACGGGTTGTTCATAAAAGATTTTCGCTTCCATTTTTAGCTGATTGGATCGTCCTTTACTTGTTTTCATATTTTCATAAATGAATGTAAATATAAAATACAATAACAATTTTTATAAGATAGCTTGGGGATATTTTCAAGTAAAAGAGAACATTTTATATCAAGAACACGGTTACAAATCGTTCCAAATTTACTCAGCCAGATTTGTTCAGCGACCCTACTAGCTCTTTCTATTCTCTGACCATTGTTTTGCGCTTTTCAATCATTTTATTCCAGGAACTACATCAACGTGCCAACTTGCTCTCGTTCGATCACTTTCAACCATTACATTCATCTACGGAAAATTTTTAAATATTTGTATAATAATATTCGTGGGTATATTCGTTAACTTTATATCACAAATTTTTCAAAAATTTTACGTACTATAGGTTTGGCCAAAAGTTAATATCGATGTTTTTACTATAATATGGTAGTCATTTCGATTGAGATAAAAAAAAAAGAACATTTTATTAAATAATATATTGACCATTTTGTCTGATTATAAATAACTTCAATTAGGAATATTTTTTGTTCTAAGAAAATTGCGCCAATCTAATACGTTTTATATTATTTTTAAATAAAATTTAAGAGAGATGTAAAATTCCTTTAGAGGTTAATTGAAGAATTTTTGAAAATAATGAAAATCATTCCAAAAGTGTAATAAGAATTATTTACGAAAATTATCATTCACAGAGAATGAAAATTATTTACTTCGTTTTTAAGACAGTTTGTAATATATTCGGAACTGGATTGTTTTATTAGTCATTCGTTTTGTTATTTTAACAAGAGAACTTTATATTCTCAGCTTGTTCATCGTTCTTTTTATCGCGAATCGTGTTGGTGCAGGAACTTGACATTTTGTATTAACATTTCGTAGCTTTCATGACTTTGGTACGTAACCAAATTTCAACAGGCAACGTCTTGACTATAAAGTTTAAAATTTACTGCTCATTTGGGTGTCGTTTCAACGCTTGAAGCAAACGAAATGCAACGAGTTGTGGAAATGGAAAGTGGATGGATGGTACTCATAATGTATGTCTTCTTATTAATTTTTCTGCATAATTATCCAATCCGAACGATTAATTAGAACTGTAACGAAGAAAGTGGAGAATGTCGGAAAATATCCTACATACATAATACATTAGAGCCTGATGTATCAAAACGATGACGAGTATTATTTAATATTAACACTTATGCATGAAATGGTATACCATTTACTTGCATAAATTGTATAAAAACTTGTTACAGTGGAATGAAATGCATCGCAAATGTCTCATATACAGAATATTTTATAAAATAGAAAATGTGTACCTAAATATTTTAAAAATTACTCTGTAACGAGTAAAAGGAAAGGTTACCAATCATTGTGATCAAAATGGTGAAAACCTAAAAGTGGAATATTCATTCTTCTTTCAAGGTACTTCTATTTTCCTATTTTTTACTTCTAATAATTAAAATATTTTACTAATATTTTTATAAGCTATGTTTTTAATTCTGCATAGAATATTATTATTTTTTAAAGCAGAATATTTCAATCTTCTGGGTCAATCTTTTGCTCACGTCAAATATTGCTCTATAGGATGTTCGATATCTTGAAAATTTAGCAGGTAAACATTCAACGTAGTTGCGCAATTAACAATGTATAATTTCGCATTGATCTTCGTTCAAAATAACGAAATATATTTTTACTAATACTTATCTGTGTATAAATGAATTAAGTCATAATTTTAATTATCAAGATTCGTTCGTGTTTAAATGAACGAAATATTCGTATTTTATGAAACATTTCCAAATTGAAGTATTTTTTAAATTTTAAATATCGCTTAATTTTTAATTCATATTTTTATACTTTACACACCGTGCTCATGCTTGCAATTCATCTCTCTGTACAATTTGTGCGTTTGATAGAATTATCATACAAAGCTTGCAGCAACACGTGGACGAAACTTCAAAGGCAAATTCAACATACAAAAGTAATAATAGATATCATTCATACAAATGCTTGTCACGTGTGATCTTGTTTCCAATTTTACAGCTCTTTGTGCTCTAATAACTGTCATTACAAACTGACCTCGTACAACACATTCCATGCATTGTCGAATATTTTAAATTCGTCAGTTCTCGTTTTTGATCAAGCTTATCCGAAAACATTCTAACTAATTTATTGGTGGTCCATTTAATACCTTCTTTAAATCAATTTAATACGATTTAAGCCTGTTTTGGTTTAATTTTAAAACGTCGAATTAAAATATTCTGGTTGAGCCAGTAATAAAATATTCTAATTTTAAATTATTATAATCCAAATTATTACTAAAATATTTGAATAATAATTTTTATTAAAGCATTGGACATTTTAAATATCGGAGACCAGAATTTCTCATAATTCTGTTTGTTGACTATTTTAACAAATAAATCATTCTGATAGAAATAAAATATTGCAATTAAAGGATCAAGGGACTAGAATATGTGAAAATAGAAAGTTTCACAATTTTGTTTGTTATTTAATTTGAAATTATATATTTTAAGAATCGATATACAAGAAGGAACCTTAAATTCAATCAGCGTAGGTCTTAGATTTGTTTCTATTGCAACTGGAAGCGAAAAAAATATTTCGAGAATTTCGTTTTAAGAACGGCATTGATTCTTTTTATAAATGGAAGCAATTGAGGTCTGTACTACGTTTTCAAATAAAAAGTCTTCCCGAAAGAAAAAGGAGCCACGTAGATCGAATAATGGCGAACAGAATAATTGCCTCGGTGCATTGATTCGCAAGAACCGGAAAAGTCTCACGGAAATAAATTGAAGATCGCCATTTACGTACACTTTATTTATACCTTGGCAGCTTCGTAATGTGTTCAAATTAATGGAAAACTAGCGACTGAAAATAATACTTATCACTTTCGTCTAAAACCAACTCGCAATGTAAATATGTATCGTTGTTCAATATCTGTTCAGTATCGATGTATTCTATTTAATATTCTCTTGCTTGAAGTACATTAAATGAAATATACAATTTCATACAGTTTCCGATAGTTGTTTTTGTTAGTTTAGAACAATTTTGAGATCGTTCAGAAATGTTTACATTAAATTGATTTACGAAAATAAATAAAAATAAAATACAAATATACGCGTGTACTTTTAATAAATTCAAACATTTGAAGGATACCATGGATGAAGAATCAAAAAGAGTTCAGTATCGTTTGAGAGTGATGAAATCAAGCCAAACATGACGTAATGAGAAGCGTTTGTAGATAGGAACCAACGTAAACATCGGACAGATTCGTGGTTAATTTTCGTAAATGTTTTCGTCTCTCAGTTACGTACTATTTTTCGCCACATTAGAACGAAATAGGTCGACCTGTGACTTGGACTTGGACAGTTTTCCAACGAGAATTCGGTTAACTTTTTCTTTTACATCCTTGTAATTTTTTCATTATCCTAAGAAAAATTTAAAGTGAGTGACAGAGTAGTCCACGATTAATAGTTCAAAAAACAGTTCGAAGATTTTCGTTGAAAGCATAGAAGATACCTGAGAATTTATTTTGTCAATTCATCAGTTACATTTTGTCGTTATGAACGTTAGGAACTAGTTGTCTAATTCTCATTCAGATACTTTCACATCCACGCAACAATTCCCATTTACTTGTCCATCAGAGCTACCCAGCTTCTGAATGGATTTAAATCGCTGAAATAGTAATAGAAATTTCGAAACTGCTCGTGAGAATTGCTATTATCCTAACATCCGAGAGGGATGTTTAGACACTCCAACGCAAGCCGGGGTGCGCCATCTAATTCAAAAGAAACTCTATCAATTTATCGCCATTGGTTGACCATGTTTCCTCGATCAGGGCCCTATTTGCAGAGTTCGATAATGACAACCCTTTAAGTATTTAGAAGCGTGCTCTTTGTAGAATCAGAGAAGTGGATGGTAGGTCAAGAAGCAAGGGTTGCTTGCAGTTAATAACGCCGCCTCGATGACGGTATAATTTCATTGAAGGTCAATAGACAGATGGTCGGTCTGCAAGTATCATCGAGATCCTTTGCCCATAAAATTGATCAAATTCTGAGATACGGTGTACCGGCAAACGCTTTGAATCCAATAAAGAGGATTAAGTGTACTGAGCTGTAAACACGGTGTGATTGAAATCTAGGGGTGACGAGGAAACGCTCTCTCTCTCTCTCTCTCCCTCTCTCCCTCTTCGACTCTACCCTCCTATTCTTTTCCTTTTTTCCTTCTTCTCTATTTTCCCTACCTCTTCTCTCTCGGTTTCACTCTCCCGCCCTCAACTTTGTCATTCCTCCCTTCTCACGTCCTGATCTCGCTCCTCTTCAACCCCTCGACCTCTCCCCGGCCGATTTTCTTTCCCGGTGTCCGTTTCTTTTTGATTTCATGCAGCAGCGCGAAAACGTGATACCGCCGACAAGACGTTCCTTAACTTTCATTACCAAGGAAAACCGTCGTGACACTAACCTCTTTGAAAATTGAATACAACCTGCTGGACGGGCTGTAGACGTTCCGCGAGCATCTCGTAAATTCTTCCCTGTTCCAAGGCTCAGACTCCACGTTGTTTTTTATTCTACCAGCGATTCACTGACGAACGGCCGTGTGAAGGATCAAATCACTGTTCCAGACTCTGTGCTATCGTGGGTGAGATCTTTTGGAAATGCAAATCCTTGATCTTCGTCGAATTTTATGATAGCTAACGATAATTGTCGAAAGCGATGTTTACACCATGTGTAAACTCATCGCACGGATCTTTTCGAATTTCAGTCTTCAAAACTCTGGAAACATTTTCTGTACAGCTATTTATATTTCCTGGATATTGTAACTCGTTTATTATACTTTGCAATAACGTACGAATTACTTGGAATTGGAGAATGTAAAGTGATAGCAGCCTGAACTCTGGAGACATATATCTATACGTTCCGCGATTGTTATTTTGGGATATTGTATGCTCCAAATGAATTATTTTATTTCAGGACCATTTAACTTGTCGTGAACGAGAAATTAATAATCAATCGATATTTCTGCTATTTTCATCTCACCAGGTATAGGCTAAATGGTATTTCATCTTGAGAAATTATTTCAGCCTAGATTCTTCAACAGTCAAGGAGTTAAAGGTTACCACTGATTTTTCGGATACTTTAAATTTAAATTTCTTACTTGAATAATAATGATAATGCTTAGAATTGCTTAAATTTTTTTCACAGAAATTGTCCAAGATTTCAATTCGTGGATTCGATATTTCAACGCGATTGTTCACACGAGATTTACCATCGCAGATATCTCGAAACGCTATTATCGGTAGCTCGAAATTAGGAATACCGATTCAGCATGGCTGAAGCGGTGAAAACCAGCGTGCATTAATTATACGTATCTTCGCACGGGCGTGCTCGCTTGGTGAAAATATTGGATTCGCAGCGTGCAAATGTTATGCGTTATGAATTCATCTTGCTTTTGCGAGAAGCGAAGGCATAAATAAGAAATTCTCTGCTCATCTGCTGAATCGTGTTGAAGGTATGTAAGTTGCAGATAGAGAGAGAGAGAGAATATTCCATTCGATGAATCACGTTATTTTCACGAAAAATTCGTATTATCCGTATTTACGCGAAAGTATCAGGTTAATATGCTCGGGATTACGTAATTGAAGCAATAACAATGAAAATGAGATCTTCCAGTTATGGTTTCCACGCTGCGAATGTATGATTGAAAAATACGTTAATTCCTGGGTTACTCGTCTGTGCATCCCGTTGTTTTATTAATGAAAATTCATTTTTCCTTCTTTTTCCGTAATATTCATCTCATCGTATTTATTATAATAATTTCGTTTAAAATCGTTCGTATAATAGGATTTTTGTACGATGGAATCTTT
The DNA here is from genome assembly GCF_051020765.1 of Lasioglossum baleicum. Lineage (NCBI taxonomy): Eukaryota > Metazoa > Arthropoda > Insecta > Hymenoptera > Halictidae > Lasioglossum > Lasioglossum baleicum. The sequence goes on along the minus strand of NW_027470063.1, from coordinate 26,561 downwards.
ACACAAAACAAAGGTTCTAGTGTAACACTTTTACTTTGGAATATGATAAATCAAAAGGTGTTTTTTTTTACAAAAATTTTTTCTCAAACTCAATTATTTAACAATGTTCACTCGTGGTTACTTCACTGCACATCGAGTATCAAGTACATTATTAATAAACAAATATGATTAGAGAAATTCCTTAGTCTATATTGTATTTGCAACATGCAGTTGTATCTAAAGAAATTGTATTATTTATTAAACTAACAAAAAATGAAATATATATCGAGAGATGGGTTAATTTATTAATGAAAACTGAAAACTGGAAAATGTCAAAGTGAATGGAATATCATGAAAATTATTTCCCTAAAATATTAAAATATACTTTGTAAAACGTCACATTTTTTTTTGTAGTATTTCACTTGCATAGCTTTCGATCGATATCGTTGCAACCATTCGTTCTATTTTATTTTGAAAAATAAAATATCTGTCTCGTCGTTAGTTCGCCGGATAGGAATTAACTAAACGAACTAGTCTTCACAGTAACCGTCGACTTGAAGGAAAATATTTCGCTTCCTGTCACGTACGTTATGTTTAATACCGTTTTCAAAAATTCCTAGTTTCGCGGAATTTTGGAAATGTTTTGCGTAAATACTTATATTTCGAATTTATTTCGCATGAAATACTCTCATCATCAGAGAATTTTTGCAAAAGTATCCCTTCACTGGTAACGAAATAACATACAGCATAAGTGGCTGCAAGAGTTGTGCAGAGGAATTCTGTCAACGCGAAGACGTTAAATTCGATGGCATTGTTTTGTTCATGATGTCGTGGGAAACTGATTTAAAGAAAGTTCAGCTTGTAAAGCGATTTATCAAGATTTCCTTTCCACGACGACATCGACATTCTTTGCACGATTTCCAGCTTCCAATCGATGGCAAACTGCGCCAATAGTTTTCCGTTCAGGGGAAGTGGCCTGTGTCCTTGAGTTTCTACCCGTCCATGCCTATCATTGGCTATTACGACAATTCTGTTAACTGCAAAGTTTCGCAGTGGTAATCCCCAAATGTGCAATTATTATTCGCTGGGTTGCTTATTATCATCTTAGGTTCTTACGGATATATTTTAATTCATATATCACGCGTAAATTATGTCCGGTTGAAAATAATTATTTTGTTATACACGCTGTCAAATAAAATTCTATTCTTTTCCATTAACGTTAGACCGAACTACAAATTTTCGGTCAAACACGAAATTACCTAAAATTACTGTAACTTCTTACATGTAAAGCCTTATTAACGTTAAATAACTCGAATCTTGGTTTATTATCGAGTAGAAAATAATAAAAAAATAAAGCTTATCGGGTTTAGCCAGAAACTTTTTACCAGAAATAGTAGTATCGATGAATTACAAATATTTCGAACACCCTGCAACGCTGTTCGCCCAGATTTTTGCCCCATTAGCATACTCTAGCACCCCGCACGACACACTATCATCGCCTAACGTATTCCCTGCCAGTTTTCCAGCTCATAAACATATTTCGTTGTCGCGGAGGTGCAAATCATAACTAATACGACATTTACTTGTACATGAATTATGCACTTGGACTCAGTGGCCTGATTGCAATTTCGCGAGGATAATACGAGCTATGGCCCTGTAAGATTTGAATATCCGCAAGTTCGCAGTAACCAGCAGTGATATCGATCCTAGGTTAAGGGACCGCGGTGCACGCGATCGAATTCTGTAACGCGATTCGCTGTCAAACCCGGGGTCTCTCCTATCAATTTGTGCCCGCTATAATTCATTCAGATTGTAAATTAACGTGAAAGTCAAATATATCCCGAGACCATATCGCTCCGCGATGACTCGTCATTTTCACAAGTTTTCCACCAGCGCTGCATTACCCTTGCTTTTCGATCTAGACATATTTGCCGGGTATATTTAGCGTTATTTATAACGTTCAATCAGTCAGCATGATTAATTATGCGCGATATTAGACGATTTCCCGTGCTTGCGTTTGTGGGTAATACGCGGCAGGTAAATTTGATTCGAAGTTTTTCGATGCTAATGATATCTTTGCCTTTAAATTGAATATAACGGCAAGGAAAAAGTTTGCAAGTTGGCCATCTTTAACTTTGCATATTATTTCCATAACTTCGTTGAAATAATGATATCGCTTATTACAGGGCCGAGCTAATATACAAGCATTGCCAGGAACCCATTTCCTTTTCGAAGGAAATTTTTGTGTACCTGATATAGATAAGCTCTCTATTCGGACGTGTTCATTCTATTCTGATTTCTATTACTAAATTCGTCTGTGCTTTCCTTTTTCTTTTTACCATAGGCACAAAATACGGCAGTACGACATGGCAGTATAACGTGATCCTTCCATGACGTGCCAATTTTGCGTTACTGCTGCTTTAGAATAAAATAAAACACACACCATTTTCGGTTGTATTAACAAAATAATTGTTCACTTGTTCGTCACTTTTTTCTATTTAGGTTTCATTTCGTATAACACGAAATCCCGATAACGTGAAATATCGTGGAATTATAGGGGTTCTACTGTATTGCAAATTTAATGCAAATTTAAAATGCGAATTTTAGGTAAAATTCGATTCGTCAAAATTTCGCTTGGAAAATTATGTAAATGAGTTGCATTAGATTTTATCAAGCAGTTAATCGAATGGGACGACATCACTGGCGCGTATTATGCATCCTCAAAGAGTCACTAATGGATGATACCTTTTAACACGTCCTACTGACATACATCACGTATACTGGATGACCCAGTAAGAGTCTAGTAATAATAATAATAATAATCTAAAATATGGAATAACGAACGATGAAGGGAAATAATTAATATTTCCTCTTAATGAGCTCCCGTCCAGAGAAATATAGTCAAATCTGGCATCGTGGCCTAGAGATTTGTCAGAAACGCTTTTTCATCTGTGAAGTATAATTTGAGGGAAACTAACTGGCTGGTACGATAAAATTTCATCGCTTTATCAGCTATCTTTGCGAATAAATACCTTTTCGGGGTTCGCCATTTCGCATAGTCTAATTTCTTGTACAACTCGATACCAACAATTTTTCTTTCGAAATCTAGAACATCGCATGATACACCTACGACTTCATAATAGCTCGCTCTCCTGTGTTTGTAACGTTTCGCGGAATCTATGTAAACCGTAAACAGCTTGCACAGTATAAAGTTCATGCAGTTCCGGAGTTAAATGTCAATAAGTCTGCGAATTACTTTGGTCAAGATGTTTGCGTCGAAGCATGTAATGTTACGGCGATACGTGGAAATACGCAAAGTTTCGTTAGAAAATTCAGAAATTTGGAAAATTTCGAAAATTCCCGAACATTAGAAAGCTTAGAAAATCTAGGAAATATATAAAATTAAGAAAATTAATATAATTTAGGGGATTCAGATAGTTTAAAATATTTAAAAGTTGTTAAACTAAATAGGAATTATTTATACGATAGAAAAATTTTATAATTCAATTTCTTAATGAATCATTTTAATTTTTATCTTCGAGTTTAAAAAATAGTTGAATTTTTTAATTGATATATTTTATTTTATTCTACTTCGGAAGTAATTATAACATCGATGTCGTGCCATTTTTCTCTTTTTCATTATGTTCTTGCTGTCTTGTCTTATAATTTCTACTAAGATGAGTGACCTGAAAATCAATGCTTGGTGACTTTATGCAACAGAGACTCTCTGCTTGCTTCGTTTACTTCTTACCTTTAAATCTGGGAGTAAATAGACGTCGCCTATTCCAGTGCTCGTGCAAGCATTTAAAATCTTTATATATTTATTTTTCTCGCGTGAATATAATATCATTTTTTACCGCAGGCAAATACTGTTATCGATATAAACTGTTCTAGAAAATATTTCTCAACAAAGTTAATCGTACCGAAGAAGAGGGTCAAAGAATTTTTTGCGAGGCATAATTTATATTTTAATTGTCCCTGACTTAAGTTGAGAAAAGCATACTTTCTTGTGAATTATTCGCGAAAATGCATTACGAGATGAAATATGGGAAGGAAAAAAAGGAACCGGAAAAAAATAGATCTTTTTATTAATGTACGAGAAGTTAATTTATCAAAGAAATTTGAATTTTTACTATACACTTATTTCCAAACAATTCTAATTTTATAAAACGTCGACTAATTTACTTCAGCGAGTAAACTGAATAAATTTAAAACTGCAATTAGATTAAAATATCGAATATTCCAAACTGTATGTAATTTATCCGTATAATTAGTTGTATCTACCAAATTAATTTTTTAATTAAATATATGGAACAAAGAAAGTAATTCCGTTATATACGTCACATGTAATTTAATTTTAACTTAATTAGCACATTAACATGATACGATTAATCGATAAAATATTTTCTTTTATATAATAATGTCATATCATATATTACCACTTTATTCCTGTAGTCAATACTGTTCCAATTTGCAATCATATTCAAATTTCAATCACTGGATGAACATCGACTAGTTTATTCCCACGAATAAATTGAACAATTTATCGAAATTATAAATTATATACTGCGTAGTTTAAATTATCATTAAAATTCAGATTACGAATTTCTGCTTCAAATGAATTTAGGAGTTTAAACTTTAACCGTAATTACATAAAATTTGCACGCTATTTTGGTGAAAATCCTTTATATATAAAATATCCGTACTATACGATGGTTTACCAAATTCATTACATCCTGCTGTATGTAAACCATTTTATAAAAACCCGAAATTTTATCGCTTACCAAATTCCTACCTTAAATTTTGCACCACTCCGTAAAAATAAGAAAAATGTCGAAATAAAACTAATGCAATTTCTATTTTGTGTCATATGAAAACCATGTTTTCGAATTACGGTGTCACAAGAAAATTGACTATATGATACAGTACAAAATAATTTTCTTAGAACCGGTGTGCTTCGTAGCGTTTAGGTATGTCCAAGTGGAGGTAAGAAAGAAAGTCTGAAATTTCAGACGATTTTAACGAATCTGATAGCATGCATCTGTCCACCATACGTCCACCATACGCCCACCATACCACCAGGCGTTCTATGCACATATGTAAATGTTACACAATGTCCTGGTAATCGGTTAATTTACCGGCTAACTGGGTAATTCTATCCATAGAAATATCGTTCTTCTCAATAAACCTTCAGACAACGACATTAATAAAACATTTACAATTCTGTTAAGTTGCAACCGTTTCATTAATCCCGATAATTCTCTCGGCGGAACGTGATCAGGAAACAGATTGAAATTAATCTGTAAATGTCTATATTAAAATTAAACAGTCGGTCGTGTGTTACAAATTAACGTAGTTTAAAAGGGACGCGCAATCCTTCTAGCGTTTAAATTGCAGAAAATATAACATACACGATGCTGCGGTGGGTGTTAGAAAATGTGCACTAAGAGTGTCTTTCATTTAAATAAGATTGGAGTGGTCCATCGAACGAGAATTTGCGAAATTTGTTAAAAACTTGAAATTATGAGGAAACGATGTTTGAAAATACACAGGACAGTGCTTGTACACGTACGACTTTCCAATCTTTTTAAAAGCCTCCGTTACGAGACGAATAAGGTAGCTGCAGTTTAAATTATTCTTTGATATTCGGGAAAACGGACGTTTAAAGAAAAAAGGGATGAATTGTATTGTCTATTTTTAATTTTTCTCGTTGGAATTATCCGGTGATTCAATTTTTTAACGCAGTACCGTCGCTGGATCTCGTTCATCGCGTTTCTTTCGTTAAATCCAAGAATCATGTTCCTCCTCTGTGTTCTATCGTTGTTTGTATTTATGCGATTGCTTTTGATAACAACGTTTGATTAATAATAATGATTTTCTCATAATGATTCGTGGTTTTAGATGGTTCCCTATTGCAAATATTGGCAACATCTTTGGGGCCATTTTTTGAGAGTTAGGTTCGAGTTAAATTTGCGATGAAATTTGAAAACTAAGCAACGTGCCAATGGCTGTGAAATTGGCCTAAGTGAAATACTAAAAATTTGTCGTTCGAACAAGTGAAAAGATTAAATTTCTCACAACTACAAACACAATTCTACGCTTCTATTTTTACCTCGGCACAGAATTTCTTTCTTTTATATTCTTCGTCAGATTTAGTTAAACTTAGGTATACTACAAATCGGTGAAATCTTGTTATACATCACGGATTAAAAATTATAAAGGGAAATATTAAATTTACCGGAAGAATGTAATCATATCAAAATCTTCTTCGATCGAGCAATAAATAATAGTCGAGAACAAACCTTTCACGAATTTGTTTTATTAAACCGGGATAAAGTACAATTAATTGAAAACTCATATTCGAGAGCAGCGAATTCTACAAGCAAAGGTGGTTGAGTAAAAGCGAGTATTTAAACAGATCGGACCGCAAAACGTAGCGTATAAACGCGAGATATAAATCAGGGGCAGGCAAGTTTCAATACACTCGTCAAAGCCCCAGCGAAATTCTGGCTGCAGGTTTGCTTTTATTCGAAATATTTAGCTCTCGTTAATCATTGAATGAGGTAAATAGGCATTTTTTCGTAAGGATGTTCCGCTAATTAAATTCCTCCACTTGTTTCCATGCTACCTTCCTTTTCCATTTATTCATTCTCCTCTCTCCTCTTCGTTTCGTCCCTCGCCGAACGCCGTCAAAGATATTCCGAACGTCGAAATTTCGTCGCAAACGATCATTTACCATAGACTTGGGACCAAGTCGAAACGGCGGGAAATTCGAAAGACGCGTACACGTGCAGTTGTGAATTCAAGCCAGCATAAACTCGACGATGCATTATAATTAATGACGTTTGCGAGCGGCCACGCAAGGGTGGTAGGAAGATTCATTATTGTTGATTCTTCGAAATCAGTGATTCGGCTTCCCCTGTTAGAGCAATGCAAAATAGAAAGCCGAATTAATCATTCTTATCGCAGCTTCGGGGATGTTTTTGTTTATCGCGACCTGTTTTCTTTCTTTTTCTTCAGCTGTTCGAATCAATTATATCAGCAGCGGATGCGAGTTGCTTCCGGTCGGTACCGATACTTTGTCTGCCAGTGGCTGCTCATTAGAATTTTCATCGTATTTACCCTGTAAATATTATGATCATCGATTCGAATCAACTTCCGCATCGCTTGCCGCGTTTGAACTGTGATAAACTGCAGAAGCGACGCGAATATTTTATAAAGATACACTGATACGTAAATACGGAATTCGGACATTAAGGGAATCGAAATTTCAAAATTAATAGGAGATTTTCATTCTATGTTTATTAAAGACTAGTTAGAATATGTAGAATTTTGGAAATAAAATTGGTAATTAATAGATTAACGTGTTTTAAAATTCTTTTGATTTACTGCAATATTACTAATGCCTTATTACACGAGGATTAACATTAATTTCAAGTTCAACTTGAATTTTAAACGCAATTCATCTTCGTTCCAATTTATACCTCATTTCGTTTTTGCAATTTCTCGTATTTTAATTAACGATCAATGCGTATTGACGATATTCAATGAATTTGATATGAAAATATTCGACGATAGGTATGGAGGAGTATAGAAATTATAGCTGGTATTAAGTTCCGATGTCGATGGTTCTTGAAGCAGTATCAAAGCGATTACTGCAAATAATGGATCGAACTGGTATCTATTTGATGTCTAACGAAATTATCGTTACTCATTCGATACTCTAAGATATTGTCGATATTCGATCGATATTAAATTGTGAGAATATGAAGTCGTCAAAATGGAGTGGTTATTATCGATTGCGTAATCAATTTTCGTATCAGTATGATAAAACGAGGGGATCGAATGTTAAAAGAACGTTAAAATACTGAACGATAAATAAAAGAAAATAATATGAGAAGGAAGAGACTAGATATTGTTAAATAAATTAGTATTTGTCATGTATGGTCATTGCGTGTAATAATTCGAATCTCTTTCGTAGATATTTGTAATTTCGTAAATTATCAAATGGATATCGATACTATTACGTAGTATAAAACATATGTACCGGTACTTGAATGGAAGTACTAAATGGTTACCGGCTACATTTCATACATACGCGTTACATGCTGCTCGATGTCGTATCGTAATTCGCTATCTGAAATCGATATTATTGTCAGTTATCATACCGATAATTAACTCTATGTTGCATAATAACTACCGTCGATATACGATATATAACATAATGCTGAAGAACTTCATAAGTTTAAGCTTTGATTAATGAAAGCATCATTATGTCAACCACTTTTGAAAATTGTTTTGCAAATTACATAGATTTGATAGACATGGGTTACTTATGAGGTTCAATCACGGTTAGTTTAAGAATTTGGAATTACAAGTTAACATCGATATTAATAAATTCACTCGTATCTAAACGTTATTATAATATATATCTACACCTTGTTATTCCTCACGCTTCTACGGTAAATACGAGAACTAACGATACTCCGGTTCTGCAAAGCTATACTACTCACCTGTCCACGAAATCTACAAAACCCTTCGCTATTTCGATTATCAGAGTCACGCGAATAAACAAAACGAAAAAATCTTTTCCGTAACACTCATCGACACGATACATGCCGGAAATGGTGGACGTCGGGACTCGAAACAGAAGTCTCCGAGGCCCGAGTGTCAGAAAATGGCGTTTGATTATTTCCGCGACTCGATAAATTAATATTCGATAACGCGATTACCGACATTCTGCTGATCGAAGAAGGAATATTTCCAATAATGACACGTACCCAGAGCAAGGACTGGGTGGCAAGGGAAAATAGAAGAAACAACATATAATTTCATCAAGCGTTAAGCAGAGTTCGCGTCGAATGATTTTACCGGTGTTCCGGACGAACCGTAGGATATATAATAATTCATACACGAAACACGGATCCTTGTGCCGCTGGTATAAAATATGTGCCGTTGCTATTGAAATCGCAACTTGCCGGGTTTATATGCAAGTCGCAGAGTATACGCAGCTCTATGGGATGTGATCGAAACAAGAGGAGATACAGGATGGCTGGAAAGGTATCAAATTTTATTCAAACACGCGAACGCGGATAAACTGACAATGGATGACTGACAATTTCTTATACTGGATGAAGGCCTGTTTCGAGTTTTTCTCGTGATCGCGAGAATATGCAATCTAAGTGCTTTATCTGAGTGAATAAATATGGCGAGACCCGACAAGTCGCTATCAATTTGACAAGGATATCCTGATGGATTTGCGATTAGGCCATTATAGAGCTGGTAATAGACGGGTTGATGGACATATTTGTTAAATATGGACAAGTGTCGCGAGTACAAAGAACGTAGTAGATCAAATGAAAGTCTGATTCGAATTTTTCTTTTCGTCATTGTAAGAATATGGAATCCTTGTGTTTTAGCTACACCAATACATGGATAATCGGGGTTATTGAATTACAATGAGAATATCTGTGTTTAGAAAATCGCATACATATGAATACAACGGTTGAAAAATGGGATAATTAAACAACGTGTTAGGAATTGCGTTAAATATGTTAAAAAGAAGAAAAAATACTCAGTATACACAATCTTATTTAGCATTCAATTTTTGTGGAAAACATTTTTCGTACAGCAATTGGTACACGGATAATTTCCACTTATAAATTAAAATCTAGCGTCCTATATATAATGCAACGCATGATTTTTTACGATGATCAATACACGAGTTATTGCAATAACTGCTGCGTTCAAACCGTGTATATTCGCTCTTAGACTGATGCCATTAAAGCCATTTTCGAAATTTATGAAAACCTTTGCAGGCATTTAATCCACGATTAATTTCTCGCATTTCAAATAAATTTCTATTTTCGTTTCGTGAAACCGATTGATTTGGCAAGTATGCGATTCATTCGTTGAATCTTTCATTTCCATTCATATACCACGACGCGATTAATTTCGAAGCGGCTTTGGCGCGATAATACGACAGAATATGACACCGGTTCGCGCGTCGTATAAATTTGGAACGATAAAATTTTCTATAAAATTCCAGCGCGGATAAGATATTTCGGGGGGAGGTCTAGACAATGGAAATAATACGAGGATATAAGATGTGTCGGGTGACGCTTTTGTTTGAAACGGTTTAAGACCCGCGTGGTTGTCGTTCGAGTAAAACCAAATTACGTCCGGCCTGTCAAAGGCAGTATTTTTTATGAAACCTGCTAGAACACGGGTTTTGCACACTCTAAACGATGTAGCGTCGTAAGAAACTGTAGAACTGAAAAAAAGTATCCGGGGTGAAAAACGTACGCAGGATAAAGTGATATTCTATGCGCGATAAAACAAGATGAACATAAATTTGTCGGTGAATTTGCATGAGCAGGCTGAGTCCAACCAGCCGGGAGGACTTAGCGATAAATTTTTATGAACTTTCCAGAAAAATTTTGATTTACTTCGGGATGCAGTTCGCTTTATAATTGAACGCGAAAGAGTAATACCGAGTATTTGTGGAAAGAAAAGAGAAGGTATTATTTTCATAAAATTGAAAAATTATATATAATAAATTGGTGTAATGTTAGAAATAAATATTATAGATAATTATTAAATTACAAATTAAATTTGATTAACAATTGTTGATGTTTGAATTTTTAGGATATTCAATTTTCAATTTGCATTCGTTGAATTATAAGATCTATGAGAATTGAACTGCTTTAATAATTCATAATCAAATACGAAGATAAATAAACAATCAACGTCATTGTATAACTACCTAAGTAGAAATTTAAATATTAAATTAAATTAAATGTAAGGTTATTATTAAAATTAAATGGTAAATATTGGCTTAAATATAACTGTTTAATCATACTTTATATCTTTCTATGTAATAGAATTTTTTCAAATTTTCGTGTTGAAACGTCGTGTATTTATCTCGTAAATTTGTATCGTTGCAGAAATTAATTTTCATTGCAAAGATTTCTAAGAAATTCTATGTTTGTATTAGCGTTTACTCTTATTTTATTCAAGGACTGTGTTTTGTACTAGTTTCGTGTTACTTTTCGGTTAATTGATTTTGGACCTTCGTTATTCCCTACTTTGAAGTACGAAATTATAGTTTGCTTGGAAACTTCGTTGAAACGATTTCTTATTTACATAAGATTGTTGCTTGTATTCTAGTTAATTATTAATTCGTTATAAATTCAAAAACCATAAAAATTTTTCTTTAGTAATTAACTTCAAACAATCTTTATCTTTTCTACTACTTTGAAATCGATATTTCCGTGATATCCCGCATTAAACGTACAATTTATTATAGCAAATATTTTTCCCAATTTTGTTATTATTATATTAGAATGTATTGTTACATTCGTTGCTGAAAATTAAACCAACGCTTTATTTATCATAAAAATTCTCAAATTCTCATTATGTATATGATTAATTAGAACTTGTACTCGAGTCGTGAAATATTCCGGTGAAATTTCATACTACTTCGACGTAATTTCTTCAAAGAGAGGCAAAACGCTCGAGGAATATTTGACGTTATGCGAAAGTTCATCAAATATCACGGAAAACGATGTGACATGCGTTTGAAATTCAAGTTCAGAAAATCACTTTCCGGTGACAATCCAGAATCCTTGGAAGTTGAAACTTTTACGGCTATTGTTTCACTTTTCGCTTACAAACTTTCATGCATTCTGTTTAGCAACTTTGATAACGGCGAATAAGAACGAAGTGGGTAGACGGGATAAGATAATCTTGTTGAACTTGTATTGGTGCACTTATTATAATCTTTTACGACACGAAATTTGCTGACCGTTAAAAATTTCATAAGTATTAGCGATAAAAATGTATCGTATATGCACGATGCAGAGAAATACAAAACACTGAGTATTAAAGAAAATTTAACATACCAATAAATATATATATTTGACGAATTTTTTATGCCATTTGGAATAGCGAAATAATTGTCGTTGTTACGAGAACAGTATTAATCGATTGGCATAAAGTATTTACATATATGACTACAATAAATTTCAGTTACCATTCCATACTATAAAAAAATAAAAAAATAAAGAAACTATATTTACATTTGTCAGATAAACTCACTCTAACAGAGGAAATAAATTTTTAGTTCGAAGCTTAAAAGTTATTACATATACCTTTTATGTTCAATAAATAGAATGAGTCTTAATTAAATTCATTAATCTTCCTAACAATCGAGGGTAATCAATTTTCAAGTCTTCCAAAATATCGAAAAGTTGAGGAATGAAAGAGGTACATATGGACATTACATAAAAGCTCGCTTTAACGAAGGAAATAAATTTTGATTACGCCAAATCCGATTTATTATTCTGAATTTATTGTACAAAAAATATTATTGCGTAATATAAAATTATATAATACAGCAATAAAAAGAAATAAATATAAAGTAACGATAGAAATATTGTGCAATAATAATAATTATTTTTAATAACATTATTTATATTTTTGTTTCATTTCTCATAACTGTTGCATAACGCTATTATTATTTCTTATATTTCTAATAAACGGAACATTCCCTTTTCGATATTGAGATTCATCAACCTCCCCTTGTAAACATATTGAATCGTTCGGGAAGTCATTTCGTTTTCCTATTTTTTTTTTATGCGGCTGAAGTTTGAAGTTGGCTGTGGTAAAAAAACAATTAGGTCCTTTGTTGGGATAAAAACGAAATGACTTTCCGAACGATCTAATAATAAACAACGATCAGCAGTACATTTTAACCATCGTCAGCTATGATGATTCGATGTTAACGAATCCAACTCGATGGCAACCATTTCACCTTCCATTAACGAATTTTTGCAGTTTCTGCTTTTAAGCCATTTCGATAGCGAAGGAAGCACAGCGAGGCAGAAGTTATAGGGGTGAACTAAGGGAGGTAATCGTGCCAAACCGCATCTGCTAATACAACCAGTGCATCGACTAAGCGATTCCGCTAATCTATACTGTCCGCTCTGATAACACGTAGAAGGTAAAGCAATCACGTACCTTCAACCTACCAACTCTGCCTCTCCAATCATTTTCCTTCGAGCGATAATTTTTTGAGCTTTAAAAGATTACCAGCTGAAGGGATCTGCCAAGTCCCTATGGATTATTCCATAGGGATTATGTTAGGTTACCGCTATCTGACGGAATTATTTTCCTCTCTGCGTGATTTCTCCCCGTCATAAATAGCATCAGCAGCGGATTGATAGATCCAACACGATATTTTTTCGGTTATATTCCTCGATTACTCAACGTTACGAACTTTTCGGTGTCTTGTTGAATATCGTCGAAGAACGAAGTGTTTTCGTAAATTTTCAAATTTTGGTAAAGTTCCGTGAAAGAAGGTATTTTCGCAAAAATAATACTTTAAAGCGTTTCGAAAGAATACTGTAAAATTTGCGTCTTATTTTAAATGTTTCTTTGTCGGGAATGTTGTTTAAAAATTGATTTTCCAATGACAATTACAATGAACGTCAAGGATGGAGAAATATACGATTCGTTTATTAGAGACAGTGAGATAAAGAGAAACATTTTTAATCGAATAATTATGATTAACGGCGTAAACAGTATTTTCCTAGGTTTCTTTCAGAGAAAATAGGTCGCTTCTGATTAGTTTCCTTCAAAGTCCTACCCGGTATACACCGCTACGACAATAAACAAGAACAGTTAATGAAGAAGCTGTTTTGAAAATTGGTATAGCGACTCCGTGCTTCTGTATACGGCCGTATAAATACTTAAATTGAAGCTGCTGAAACTGGATGTTACTTACGTTACGCTTGGAAACGAAGCTCGAGTTGCTGTGGAGACCTCATCTTGCGAATCCTTCATATCTCGAAATAAATATAATCTTGTATCGTTTATTGTGGTTGGCAAAGTCGGGGTGAAAGTGGCTTGATTATGTTTGCTTTGGTACGAAAATGAGATGCACCTTTCAAAGGGCGAACGCTCCGCCTAGTTTTATTACTGTCTTTCCTTCCCACTCGCATTTAAACGATACACTAGCGAATCAGAGATCGCAGCTCATCCTGCCTTCATAGTTTCGTCTGTTTATCGTGAAAACTCGCGAAATAAGCACTTCGATAGATTAATTGCCTTCCTCTGCTATTTTTCTTTTTTACTGATGGTATTATAAAATTGGGGACACATGTCATGTTTTATGGAAATTTTTATTCCGTTTTATGCAGATTTATTGAAATAATATTTGGATGGATTAATTTCTTGGCGAGACTTTCTTTTTATTTTCTTTTTCTTTTCGATATAATCAACTTACGTACATTTATCAGTTTTTCTTGAGAAATTTGTGTATTTTTATTTTCTCTTATACTGATTTATCGAAGCATTAATTTCGCTAATATTCACCGATATTTAATATTACACGTTGAATATTATTCGTTATGTGTTTTTATATATATATATATATTGAATTTTATACTGGATTTTTATAAATATTTGTCCTCTCCTGGATTCTTATACTTTTTTATAATGATGTAAAATGTGCAGGGTGGATAGTTACAAATGAAGTTATCTTTTAACGATACATCGAAGTAAACGTATTTTATGAAATGTACGGTGAAAAATGTTGAAATCGTGAGAGGAAATTTCAACGGAGCTGGAACACGGAGTACAGTAAAAAATGATTATTGAATCTGGGTTTGGAGTCCATCGAAATACGAGCATGAAATATAAGTATACAAAGATGGAGAAAAAAAAATGAAATGGAAATAAATTATTCTTGTTATGATCAGAGATATTGAATAAGCAAAAATTGAAAGTATTTTTAATTATTTTATCGAGTTTAACAGTTTAATATTATTCAACTATGGAATATTAGTTGGAATTGGCAGACGGAGAGAATTGAATTATTTTTGCTACAGTGACAGAATTTGAAAAATTACATTTTCAAGTCATACATAACTGAAATAACTGAAGTTAAATTAGTAAAATCAATCCATTAAATTTATTTCTGTGCTAATACTTCTTTAGTCAGTCACCCCATTTACGTCGCGTCACTTAAATTTGTATAATTTGTTGTGTGCTACGGCTTGAGATCGAAGCTTGTCTCGATCTCAGTTGCCTTAGCGGACTCCAAATGTTTTATGACTTGAAGTCCCAATTAGGATGTTGTGATGTGATGAATGAGAAATACACTTTGTAATAAATATTATACTTAAACTCCTTGAGTATATGATACAAAGTCAAATGTCGTAACGTAACGAGTTATGATTACAAGTTTCACGAGTGATGTCTACTGAACTGTCTTGTCGATGGTGTTATTCTCCCCAGTTCAGGCAAGTCTTCAAAGTCGACTTGGAATGATCCGGGATGGGGTGTTGTCTCTGATTTATGGAAAATGGATTGGAGGCGGAATCATGGAAAATCACCGGATTGGTGTGAATGTGATGGCGTGGGGTCTTTAGTGAACGCCTAGATGTGACGTCGACGAAATTTGGGAAAACCCAGGACTTCGTGACGTCGAATATTTACCAGTTGTACCCTTGACCGTAGCAAGCAATAAAGTCCAGATGCGCCTTGACATTGGGAAAACATATTTTTACGAATCGTAACGAATGAACGAAATAGTACTGGTGATAAATGTAGGTAAACCTGTGATCTTAAAGAAATTCGCGATGGTCGTAGTGGCTTCATGAGTTTATTGCTGCTGTCGAGTGAAAGGAGGTAATGAGGGTGTTTATGGTTGCGTGCGGGCCTGGTCCGCGTAGCGAATATTTTGGGTCTAGTCGGTGTTGCCCTGACCTGAAGGGTCTACGAGGCAACATGCCGCCCCCTCTTGAACGGTCACGTTCAATGATTATGTGGGTATGTGTGTGTGTGTACATATGAGTTATTAGTCCACGAATACGGACTTTAATATTATGAGTTCGTTGGTAGCTTACCACTAAGTGATTATAATATTGAAGGACAACCAACAGATTATACATAAGTAGCATACTGGATCCACTGATGCGCGTTAAAGTATGTAACGTATCATTGACTTATACTATAGGATGTACAATAATTGATATACATATATATACATAGAAATGGGTAAAGCATGAGCCGATATGGCTATTCGGTGTCTAATGGTAATGGGGCCACTTTGGTGACGCTTCGTTTGTATTCGCCGTGTGCGGTTTTTACGGTGACTACACGAATGATGCCATCGTCTCCAGGATGTGTGTCGAGTATGCGACCAAGGGGCCAGCAGAATGGAGGGATGTTGTCTTCCTTTAGGAGGACCAGCATGCCCTTCTTGATGTGTGTTGTTGATTTGTCGTGCCATTTCTTGCGTACCGTGATCTCGTTCAGGTAGTCCTTACGCCAGCGCGTCCAAAAATGTTGTCGCACTCGTTGGATTTGTTGCCAGGATGTGAGTCTACCTACTTTGACATGAGAAAGGTCGCACTCGGGAGTGCTTGTTAGCGAGTCACCTATCAGGAAGTGACCTGGGGTTAAGGCGACAAGATCGTTCGGATCGGAGGATAAAGGAATCATGGGCCTGGAATTAAGGATAGCCTCTATTTCATTTAAACAAGTTAATAATTCTTCGAAAGTAAATAATGTGTTCCCGACGACGCGAACTAGGTGGTGTTTAAATGACTTAACGGCAGCCTCCCATAAACCTCCGAAATGCGGGGCCCGTGGGGGAATAAAATGCCATTGAATACCCTGATTGGCTAGATAATTATGGATGAGTTGCGAATTATTTTCTGAGAGCATTGTATTCAGGGTTTTTGTCAGCTCGCGGTCTGCACCTACAAAATTGGTTGCGTTGTCGCTATATAAATTTGTTGATTTTCCTCGCCTTGCAAAGAATCGCTTTAATGCAGCTAAAAACGCTTCCGTTGTCAAATCTCCTACTAATTCGATATGGACCGCCTTGGTGGAGAAACACACAAATATGGCGACATATGTTTTCAATCTCTTAGTATTTCGGAAGCGTTTTTCTTTAATAAAAAATGGACCGCAGTAATCGATTCCGGTGACTAGGAACGGTCGATTCACGCGAACTCGATCGTGAGGGAGATTTCCCATCAGGTAAGCAGGTATTTTTGGTTGTGCTTTTAAGCATGTGATACATTTGCGAAGAGTTGCCTTAACGCATTCTCTTCCATTGATAGGCCAATACACTTGGCGGATTGCGTGTAATGTGGTTTGGGTACCGCTATGATTGTGTCGTATGTGAAATTCACGAATAATTGAGTCGGTAATGTGGTGCGTTTGTGGTATTAGTATGGGGTGCTTTGAACTATACGGTACTTCTGAATGCCTTAATCTGCCGCCGACTCGCATGAGGCCGTCTTTATCTATAAATGGACACAATGATGCAAATCTAGGTTTAAATTTTGAGTGATTGTTTGAGGATAGTTCGCTCAATTCCTTTGCAAATACTTCCGCTTGTAAGTTCTTAATAATTTGAATGTGTGCGTGTTGTAATTCACTTGTGGAGAGTGGACCCGTGCGTTTTTGTTTATTGCGTGTATTATAGGAGAATCGAAGGCAGTACGAGATAATGCGTTTCAAGAACGTAAATGATGAGAATTTGTGTAATATATTTGATCTGTCCTTGATCTGAGTTTGTAATGTGATGATTTTACGTAATTCGGTATTCTCAACTGGATGTAATTTGTTAAGCGGCCAAGAGTCCTCGGCTAAAGAGAGCCAGCATGGACCGGTTTGCCACGACTGAAGTTTGGTGAATTCTAGTGGGGTTACACCCCGTGATAGCAGATCGGCAGGGTTGCTTTCAGTAGGTACGTGACGCCATTGCGACGGATCACTACAACGTTGAATTTCACCGACCCGATTTGCTACAAATTGTTTTAATGTGTGAGGTGCTGTTCGTATCCAGTGTAGAGTTATCATTGAGTCTGACCAAAATGTACTTTCGTTAATGGTGATATTCAACGATTTCCTGACGTTGGTATATAATTTCATTAATAGGACTGCAGCACACAGTTCTAAGCGCGGCAGTGATTGCGTCTTTAATGGAGCTACTCGCGATTTTGAACATAAAAGGCGTACTGTGGTGTTTTCTGCTAAATCTATACATCGAATATAAATGCACGCTCCATACGCTTGTTCACTGGCGTCACAAAAACCGTGAACTTGGATCTGGCGTGGGGGTGTATCGGGCATCACGTGTCGTGGTATCTTAAGATTGCGCAGCATCTGCAATTGCGACTCAAATGTGGTCCAAGCCGTGTGGATATCAAGTGGTATGGATTCATCCCAACCCACTTGACATTTCCAAAGATTCTGCATAATAATCTTTGCTTGTACGATAATTGGACCCAATAAGCCCAGGGGGTCGAATAACTGTGCGATCTTTGAGAGAATTGTCCGTTTCGTCGTGCGTCGTGAAGATTCTGTTCGGGTTATTGTGTAGCCTAATGTGTCGTTACGTGCGTTCCAATATAGGCCTAATGTCTTTTTTCCGTCCGTTACGTCGAGTGTGATGTGAGTGTCTGTGATATTGGTTTGCAGTGGTTTTAGTAGGTTGGGTTCGTTTGAAACCCATTGTCGTAAGTGAAACCCTCCCTTGGCACATAATTGAATGAGATCGTCGCGTATCGTAATTGCTTCAGCTACTGTGTTTGCCCCGGTCAAGACATCGTCTACATAAAAATCTCGCGTTAATATGGCCGCGGCTACAGGGTGATTGTCACGTTCGTCATGAGCAAGTTGGTGGAGGGTTTTGATGGCCAGATAGGGTGCTGATGCCGTTCCGTAGGTAACCGTGTTTAATTCGTATACCTGTATCGGATCGCACGGATTTTCGCGCCACAAGATTTTATGATACTTTCGATCCTCGCGATGCAGGTGTACCTGCCTGTACATTTTCGCTATATCTGCCGTTAATACATACTTATAGCATCTAAAACGTGTAACGATATTCAATAAATTGTCTTGTATAGTTGGACCTACCATTAAAATGTCATTTAGTGCGACGCCAGACGAGGAACGCGCGGATGCATCAAACACGACCCTGACTTTAGTAGTACGACTGTCAGTTTTAATAATCGAATGGTGTGGTAAATGATAGCCGGTACTACTGTCGTTTTGTATTTTTGTCATATGGCCTAGGGTTTCGTACTCTTTTAGAAATGTGCTGTATTGCTCCTTATGCGACGGATTTTTATCAAGCGCTCGCTCAAGGGATAAAAATCGTTTTAACGCGATGTTATAAGAGTTGCCTAGAGCGGTCGGATTGCCTTTGAATGGTAACCTAACCGTGTAACTGCCTGTGGATTCGCGGACTGTGTTAGTTACATAATGGGACTCGCATAAACTTTCTTCGGTCGACAAGATTCTTTCGACGGGGCATTCCTCAATGTCCCAAAATTTGTTTACTTCATCGTGAAGCGACTGGAGCGATAGGTGACACGTGGTGTTTCTGATGGGGTGCGTACTCGTGATTTCTCCGGTTACTATCCAACCTAATTTTGTTTTTTGAAGGGCCATGGTGGAATTGGCAATTGATATTTGACCTACGCACAACAGTTCCCAAAAGTTTTGAGCGCCTATGAGCCCATCTATTTGTGCAGGTTGGTTGAACGTGGGGTCAGCAAGACGGATGCCGTTCGGGATGTTTAAATCGTGCCTGTCGATATATTCACTCGGGAGGTGCTGTGATATTGTCTTAACTACTAAGAAACTGAGTGAATTTGAATAATTACTGCAGCGTGATTTGATTTTCGCGTTTGTACGTTTCGAGATGGTGGAATTCATGTTATTCATACCACTGAGTGGTATCGAGATATTTTGTGTATCTAAACCTATCCGACGACAAAATTCTTCAGTAAGGAAGTGCGACTGTGAGCATGAGTCTAACAAAACACGGCAAGGATGAAACTTTCCCGTGGTATCTACGATCTCGACGATGGCGGTAGATAATAAGACTTCGGACTGTTTTGAGTTTGTTGATAAGCATGTAGCATTTGCTTGAACGGGTTTAGAACTGACATTGGGTTCGAAGTGTAACAGAGTGTGATGTTTAAGATGGCATCGTTTGCAGGTCATTGCTTGACACTCAGTGACAGAATGACCTCTTCGAAGGCAATTAAAACAAAGGTTTCGTTGTTTGACTAACTGGGAGCGTTCGGAAACTGAGAGTTTCGTAAAGTCGTCACAATTCTGTGAAAAATGTGATCCTTTGCAAAAATTACATGTCGCGCCGTGTTGCGTTACAAATACTTGGGGTTTATTGACTCTAGTTTCTCTTAATGGGCGGTGGGTTTGGTCACGCGCTTGCTGATTAATACGATTATGTGCGACGGGTACCTGCGGACTAGGGGTCTTGTACTTCGTTCTTAGGGGTTCGATTACCTGGCACCTTTCGTGCAGGAACTCGAACAGTTGCTCGAGTTTCGGGAATTGTGTATGTTTAGTGTATTCTTTCCATTTTTGAATGGTTTCTTCGTCCAACTTGGACGTAAATAAATAAATGAGGAGAGTATCAGTGGTCGGTTGCTGCAAAGCTTGCAATGCGCGGTAGTGTGATTCAATGTGATTTAAAAACGCTCGCAAGTCCCGATGACCGGATCGCTGGATTACCGGTATATCAAACATGGATTGTAATCGCGTGGCTACAATGCATGCCGGTTGATTGTAGCGCTTTTCCAATATGTCCCAAGCAACCGTATAATTTGCCGCCGAAATACTAAGAGAATTGATCGCCTGTGCGGCTTCGTTTTTTACACAAGATTTTAAATACATGAACTTTTTACAATCATTAATGCGCGTGTTGTCGTGAACCGACGAGCGAAATTGGTCGGAGAAACCTGGCCAATCCTCGTATGATCCAAAAAATAATGGTAAATTGATTTTTGGCAAGGTAACCTCGTTATCAAAGGAATATACCGGAGATATAGATTGCTGTGATCCCGGACTATGCTCGTCCCTTGCCGGGGATTGAGGAGTCAACGAATTTATGATACTAAGTGCCCGGCCTTTACCTTTCGTGTATGCTAATTTAAGCGCGATTCGCTCTTGCATTAATTCACCCGTTTCATCCGCACCATCTAGTTCGATCTGTGATTTCGCAAACGCATTATATTCGGATTCTAATTCCGCGAGTTGAATTTTTACTACCTCTACGGCTGTCGCGTCTCTTTCGAAATTATCTAATACTTCTTGAAAACTGTTTAGTTCAATTTTAAATGCGGTACGTCTCAATCTAAGTGTTTTCATGCGTTCTTCGTGATTCGGTGCCATGATTGTAATAAAATAGAGGTTAGATTGGAGAGAAGTTTAACACCGATAGGAAGTGACTCAAAAACAAGAGTGCGACTCACTGTGTCGATGACTTCCAGGTAGATCAGCACGATGCGGCGACTGACCGGGTGTTGAAAGGCTCTCTCCTTGTTCGGCAACAATGTTGTCCCCGATGATGTGATTTCCACGGTGATTTCTCTGGTTGAATCGTCCGTGATGTGTTGTTCACGAGGATGCTGCACTCACGGTGTAGCTGACTCCTCCGAGTTGGTGTACTGGATCGAGCTTCCTAGCTCTGATCCGTTGAATGTGATGTGGGGATGGATGCTGCACTCACGGTGTAGCTGACTCCTCCCATGTGATGTGGTGGATCAAGGTTTCACTTCCTCGTATCCGGCTCGAAGGACCAAAAATGTTGTGTGCTACGGCTTGAGATCGAAGCTTGTCTCGATCTCAGTTGCCTTAGCGGACTCCAAATGTTTTATGACTTGAAGTCCCAATTAGGATGTTGTGATGTGATGAATGAGAAATACACTTTGTAATAAATATTATACTTAAACTCCTTGAGTATATGATACAAAGTCAAATGTCGTAACGTAACGAGTTATGATTACAAGTTTCACGAGTGATGTCTACTGAACTGTCTTGTCGATGGTGTTATTCTCCCCAGTTCAGGCAAGTCTTCAAAGTCGACTTGGAATGATCCGGGATGGGGTGTTGTCTCTGATTTATGGAAAATGGATTGGAGGCGGAATCATGGAAAATCACCGGATTGGTGTGAATGTGATGGCGTGGGGTCTTTAGTGAACGCCTAGATGTGACGTCGACGAAATTTGGGAAAACCCAGGACTTCGTGACGTCGAATATTTACCAGTTGTACCCTTGACCGTAGCAAGCAATAAAGTCCAGATGCGCCTTGACATTGGGAAAACATATTTTTACGAATCGTAACGAATGAACGAAATAGTACTGGTGATAAATGTAGGTAAACCTGTGATCTTAAAGAAATTCGCGATGGTCGTAGTGGCTTCATGAGTTTATTGCTGCTGTCGAGTGAAAGGAGGTAATGAGGGTGTTTATGGTTGCGTGCGGGCCTGGTCCGCGTAGCGAATATTTTGGGTCTAGTCGGTGTTGCCCTGACCTGAAGGGTCTACGAGGCAACATAATTCAATACCAGATACTTCGTTTAAGTTATTCCAATTTAGTTAAACCCCAACTTAAATTAATTTAATAAACAAAGCTTTCTGAATTAAAAATCAGAGCTATTCTATTTAAATTCGTATAATAATTTCATTATTGAAATATCAGATATATCTTTCTTATATTAGATTCGAGTTGCATAGAAATAAAAGATCATTTGTCTTTGTATCTCTATATGAGCGTTAAACTTTGTAAACATAAACATAATTTTTTTTTTGTACATTTGGATTGAAAATTTTCGGACCTATCGCGATCGTTTTTAAAAGACAAATATGTCATTGTACTTAGATTGTTATCGCGATGAAATATGTATTTCGTAGGTTTCTAGGGGATTGAGTATGGAAAAATAAAAAAAATTGTCCTTGTATCTTCATACGGGTGTTAAATATTACATAAGGGTCTGACAGAAAGAGTTCAAAGAATTGCGACTGCGAATTCGCATATGTAACTTATATGTTTGCGTGCTCGGTGCATGTACATCTATTTCCGTGAATTTATTCCCGTAGAAATCATGCGATCTTTCCATCGTTCTTTTTCGTAAAACATGTTCAAAGATAATTTTTGCACGGAGACAAGTCTACGATCATTTTCTTCAATGGCATATCGAATACGCGTGCATTATCGATCATTTACTACTGTAACATGTAAGTGATACAGTGAGACTATTCATTTTACTATTCTCCTTACGACTAAGTAAAAAGATTTATAAACTGATAAAATAGTATTTCAGTAATCCAGAATGTTTCAATGCAATCAATTTTGAATTTGCTAATTTTGGTATAAAAATGAGATACAGCATAATATCGCATTACCTCAATATTATACCTAATCTCTCCTATTATGTACCGTATAGTGTACTAAGGTAAAATACAAATATTTTTATTCCGTATATTTATTATTGTTCAGTATTTTCTCCTCTGTTTCTTTCCATACCGTACTCTGTTTTCATTTCCTTTGCGTTTCCCAACATAGCAAACTGCTCTGTCTAACCCTTCTTTACACTACCTCGTACTAAAACGCGTATCCCGCTGAAATATAGAATAACAAACAAATAACCGATATTTTTTTACGGAATAAAAATATGGAATCTTTAGGCAACTCATTTCTCCAGAATCGCCAAAATGAAAATCGGTATCCAATAAAAATAGTTCTTATGAATACTGCGAATATTATTGCGAATACTCCGTCAACCCAGAAACTATCTAACATTATTGCGACGCTACAAAGAAGGTTAATAAACGTGCCACGCCGTCCCTTTGACGGATTAAATCGCAATTACCAGAAACGAGTACCGAAGGTTTATAACAATCAGACCCAATAAACTGGACGCACGTGTGACTGACCCAAAGAAACGACAAAAAAACGCACGTCCATAAATCACGACGATCATCCTACTCCTCCAGAAAACATCCTTCCGACATACCCAGAATCCAGTCAGAAAACTCTATTTTTCCAGTACCAAATCCTGTACCAACCAATTATAACATACTCGAACCGAACTCCAACAAACATCGAAGAGCACAGACAGAACTCAATTAAACGTCAGACAAAACATATCAGAACGAAATCGTATTAAACAAATTGCATTAGAACGCAGACAACGCATCATCAACATTACTAAATCATCAAACTAATAATAAAGTATAAAACGCCAACCAGTGCGCTTTGTTATAAAACATTTAACTTTCGAACGCTGACATATAACACGATACAAACGACAAAAGCGTTAACACCCAGAAACAATAATAAAACGGGGAATGCCTCAGCCACGAAGAACTGTCTGGCGAATTTAATAAGAATCAACAGTTATTTATCTTCTTACCCGGGCATGTCCGTTAAATATCACACGAGAGTCCACTAGAGGAAGCCCCGAGGTGACTGCGCGAATTTGCATATGGCGGAAAGTTGTGTCTGGAACTCTCCATGCCCCGGTCCGGTGATTTCGCGGGTTATCTCCTTCGAGGGGTAAAGTATACATACACACATGCCCATTCGCGTGTGTTTCGTCATGTATCTTGATCCCGTGTATACCAAGAAGGTCCGAGAGGATCCAGCCTGACCATTCGCAGCCAGTTCATCCTCGCGTCTTGGCTCTCTGGCGTCGCGAAGGCGATGATTGGATCAGTTTTATGAACTCTCCTGGGATAAACAAAATGTCGATTTCGAATCACCGGTGTACCGGTTCCCATGGTCCAGGTTGTAGCAGGAAAGTGTGGCATATGATACGGGGTGGAGCACACGGTGTCAGTTTGCATGTTAAAGTCAGGACCCTATGGTCTGCCGTCCCTTATTAAACCGTCCTATACGTAGCCGACTTATTGTCAAGGTAGTACCCTCTTCCTTTCCTCTGCTTTCTTATTCTTCGTTATCCCTGTCGACGATCGCGGATCATTCGGTCCGGTATTTTAGATTTGAAATAGCCCCTAGGGATATCCATCCGACGGATATTCCTCTAGCTATCTTCTTCGGCTTCGTCAGATTCAATTTCAACGATCGAGAAATTGCCGAAGCGCGGCCGTTATACGTAGCATTTCGTTTTTGCCTATCTCACATTGGAACCTCGCTCCTTCCTCGACCGTTTGTCTTAATCGGTTAAACTTAATGGTGCGTTTGAGTCGTGTTTTTAAAGTTCCAAACGGAAATTCGTGGTCAGGGACGTCGGCGTGGAGTTGTTGAATGTGGAATTCTTTCCTCTTGTTATACCTGCTGAAGTACACCTAAGGTGTGTATATATATAGTAAAAAATTCTATGAAAATAAAAGTTCTCGAGTGTATTAACATTCATTTTTTCCTCTACCTTCGTCCCCATTTTTCTCCGTTTTCCTTGCGAGTTTGAAGTTATTCTTCCATTCTTTTTTCCTCTTTCCGAATTCTTCCACTTTCTTCTTTATTTTTAAACGATGTTTTCTTTTATTGACTAAGGGGAATAAAAAAAAAACATGCTCGAAAGTTGGTAGGTTTTAAAAGGAAGTCGATATCGAAAGCTCAACGGACAGTTTACGATGGTGCTTATTTATTCGATGTTTTATTCAATTTGTAAAATACACGATGAATATGTATATGTGGAAAAAGTGAGAGGAGAAGGACGGAAATAGATACAATAAGTACTCGAACCACGAAAATGTTAGAGCAGTCTTTCATTCAATTTTGCTCGTTTGCTTTGTCCAATCTCGATTGGACTGCACGGATTCACTTCCATCAGCGATATTATTTCACCAGATCTCCCGTTCCTGTCTGCCATAGGTCTTTCATTCTCGGAAAATACCGTGACTCGGTGTGTTTTAGATATTGTTCCCTGAAACCAGAATAGAAATTATTGAACACCATCGATTGTTGGTGATACTCGAGCCACTCTTGTGGCATCAATGTCAAGCTAACAGACAGTAAGTAATCAAAATCAATGAGAGTAGGTTCGGCTGGCACTTTGAAGTTTCTGCTTTCTATGAAAGCATTGATATGCCGATAAGAATATTTTATAGAGAGATTTATCGGTGATAAGTCTGCCATTCTAGCACGGGGAATCTTACAATCATGATAAAAGTCTGCTTACCGATTTAATCCTTTGCGCAACATTTTAATTCGAACTTATTTATTTCGTTTTTAGAATTTCTAGTATTTTCGCAGCTTTTGAATTTATGTGAATTTCAGCCATGTTAAGTCGTGTTAAAAAAAAAAAAAAAAAAAAAAATTAATAATTAATTCGGTGGTAAACATTTTCGCACGAGGCAACTTTTGTACGATACAAAATTTGTAACTAGAAAAGTTAGAAATGAGGTTTACGTAATACTTGAGATGAAGTGAAATAGGTTGAATATTCTGAGAACTTTTTGTTGCAATCAACCCGCAATCTTTACATGCTACTTTTTATGATAGTTCCTTGAAGTATTTGTTTTGAAAGCAAAAATATCTCGATGATTCGGAGACCCGTTTGTACAGCAAAATAAAATCAAGTTAGAGATATCGTAGAGGGTTAATTGTACTATACTTTTCTCTCAATTGTCAATACTACTTGTTTCCGTATTGACATTGTTATGCCACGTAATTGTTATTTATTATTATTATTATGTTATTATACTCCAACAACAATGTTACGTAATTATTATTGTTATTATCATCATATAATCTTCTACGTCAGTTTTACATTGAATTAC
>NW_027470062.1:0-46872 GCF_051020765.1 Lasioglossum baleicum | reverse complement strand
CGCATAACGCATAACGCATAACGCATAACGCATAACGCATAACGCATAACGCATAACGCATAACGCATAACGCATAACGCAGAACGCATAACGCACAACGCACAACGCACAACGCACAACGCACAACGCACAACGCACAACGCACAACGCACAACGCACAACGCACAACGCACAACGCACAACGCACAACGCACAACGCATAACGCATAACGCATAACGCATAACGCATAAAGCAAAAGTCATAACGCATAACGCATAACGCATAACGCATAACGCATAACGCATAACGCATAACGCATAACGCATAACGCATAACGCATAACGCATAACGCATAACGCATAACGCATAACGCATAACGCATAACGCATAACGCATAACGCATAACGCATAACGCATAACGCATAACGCATAACGCATAACGCATAACGCATAACGCATAACGCATAACGCATAACGCATAACGCATAACGCATAACGCATAACGCATAACGCATAACGCATAACGCATAACGCATAACGCATAACGCATAACGCATAACGCATAACGCATAACGCATAACGCATAACGCATAACGCATGACGCACAACGCGTAACGCAAAACTCATAACGCATAACGCATAACGCATAACGCATAACGCATAACGCATAACGCATAACGCATAACGCATAACGCATAACGCATATGGCATAAGCATAACGCATAACGCATAACGCATAACGCATAACGCATAACGCATAACGCATAACGCATAACGCATAACGCGTAACGCGTAACGCATAACGCATAACGCATAACGCATAACGCGTAACGCGTAACACATAACGCATATCGCATAACGCATAACGCATAACGCATAACGCCTAACGCATAACGCATAACGCATAACGCATTACGCATAACGCCTAAAGCATAACGCATAACGCATAACGCATAACGCATAACGCATAACGCATAACGCATAACGCATAACGCATAACGCATAACGCATAACGCATAACGCATAACGCATAACGCATAACGCATAACGCATAACGCATAACGCATAACGCATAACGCATAACGCATAACGCATAACGCATAACGCATAACGCATAACGCATGTCGCATGACGCACAACGCATAACGCATAACGCATAACGCATAACGCATAACGCATAACGCATAACGCATAACGCATTACGCATAACGCATAACGCATAACGCATAAGGCATAAGCATAACGCATAATGCATAACGCATAACGCATAACGCATAACGCATAACGCATAAGGCATAAGCATAACGCATAATGCATAACGCATAACGCATAACGCATAACGCATAACGCGTAACGCATAAGGCATAAGCATAACGCATAATGCATAACGCATAACGCATAACGCATAACGCGTAACGCAAGACTCATAACGCATAACGCATAACGCATAACGCATATGGCATAACGCATAATGCAAAAGTCATAACGCATAACGCATAACGCATAACGCATAACGCATAACCCATAACGCATAACGCATAACGCGTAACGGAAAACTCATAACGCATAACGCATAAAGCATAACGCATAACGCATAACGCATAACGCATAACGCATAACGTATAAACCATGAGGCATAACGCATAGCCCATAACGCATAACGCATAACGCATAACGCATAACGCATAACGCATAACGCATAACGCATAACGCATAACGCAGAACGCACAACGCACAACGCACAACGCACAACGCACAACGCACAACGCACAACGCACAACGCACAACGCATAACGCATAACGGATAACGCATAACGCAAAACGCATAACGCAAATAACGCATAACGCATAACGCATAACGCATAACGCATAACGCATAACGCATAACGCATAACGCATAACGCATAACGCATAACGCATAACGCATAACGCATAACGCATAACGCATAACGCATAACGCATAACGCATAACGCATAACGCATAACGCATAACGCATAACGCATAACGCATAACGCATAACGCATAACGCATAACGCATAACGCATAACGCGTAACGCAAAACTCATAACGCATAACGCATAACGCCTAACGCATAACGCATAACGCATAACGCATAACGCATAACGTATAAACCATAAGGCATAACGCATAGCCCATAACGCATAACGCATAACGCATAACGCATAATGAAAAGTCATAACGCATAACGCATAACGCATAACGCAAAACGCATAACGCATAACGCATAACGCATAACGCATAACGCATAACGCATAACGCATAACGCATAACGCATAACGCATAACGCATAACGCATAACGCATAACGCATAACGCATAACGCATAACGCATAACGCATAACGCATAACGCATAACGCATAACGCATAACGCATAACGCATAACGCATAACGCATAACGCATAACGCATAACGCATAACGCATAACGCATAACGCATAACGCATAACGCATAACGCATAACGCATAACGCATAACGCATAACGCATAACGCATAACGCATAACGCGTAACGCAAAACTCATAACGCATAACGCATAACGCATAACGCATAACGCATAACGCATAACGCATAACGCATAACGCATATGGCATAAGCATAACGCATAACGCATAACGCATAACGCATAACGCATAACGCATAACGCATAACGCATAACGCATAACGCATAACGCATAACGCATAACGCATAACGCATAACGCATAACGCATAACGCATTACGCATAACGCATAACGCATAACGCATAACGCATAACGCATAACGCATAACGCATAACGCATAACGCATAACGCATAACGCATAACGCATAACGCATAACGCATAACGCATAACGCATAACGCATAACGCATAACGCATAACGCATAACGCATAACGCATAACGCATAACGCATAACGCATAACGCATAACGCATAACGCATAACGCATAACGCATAACGCATAACGCAGAACGCATAACGCAGAACGCATAACGCACAACGCACAACGCACAACGCACAACGCACAACGCACAACGCACAACGCACAACGCACAACGCACAACGCACAACGCACAACGCATAACGCATAACGCATAACGCATAACGCATAACGCATAACGCA
This sequence comes from Lasioglossum baleicum, assembly GCF_051020765.1. Lineage (NCBI taxonomy): Eukaryota > Metazoa > Arthropoda > Insecta > Hymenoptera > Halictidae > Lasioglossum > Lasioglossum baleicum. The sequence goes on along the minus strand of NW_027470062.1, from coordinate 43,771 downwards.
TAACGCATAACGCATAACGCATAACGCATAACGCATAACGCATAACGCATAACGCATAACGCATAACGCATAACGCATAACGCATAACGCATAACGCATAACGCATAACGCATAACGCATGACGCACAACGCGTAACGCAAAACTCATAACGCATAACGCATAACGCATAACGCATAACGCATAACGCATAACGCATAACGCATAACGCATAACGCATAACGCATAACGCATAACGCATAACGCATATGGCATAAGCATAACGCATATGGCATAAGCATAACGCATAACGCATAACGCATAACGCATAACGCATAACGCATAACGCATAACGCATAACGCATAACGCATAACGCATAACGCATAACGCATAACGCATAACGCATAACGCGTAACGCGTAACGCATCACGCATAACGCATAACGCATAACGCGTAACGCGTAACGCGTAACGCGTAACACATAACGCATAACGCATAACGCATAACGCCTAACGCATAACGCATAACGCATAACGCATTACGCATAACGCCTAAAGCATAACGCATAACGCATAACGCATGTCGCATGACGCACAACGCATAACGCATAACGCATAACGCATAACGCATAACGCATAACGCATTACGCATAACGCATAACGCATAACGCATAAGGCATAAGCATAACGCATAATGCATAACGCATAACGCATAACGCATAACGCGTAACGCATAAGGCATAAGCATAACGCATAACGCATAACGCATAACGCCTAACGCATAACGCATAACGCATTACGCATAACGCCTAAAGCATAACGCATAACGCATAACGCATAACGCATAACGCATAACGCATAACGCATAACGCATAACGCATAACGCATAACGCATAACGCATAACGCATAACGCATAACGCATAACGCATAACGCATAACGCATAACGCATAACGCATAACGCATAACGCATAACGCATAACGCATAACGCATAACGCATAACGCATAACGCATAACGCATAACGCATAACGCATAACGCATAACGCATAACGCATAACGCATAACGCATAACGCATAACGCATAACGCATAACGCATAACGCATAACGCATAACGCATAACGCATAACGCATAACGCATAACGCATAACGCATAACGTATAACGCATAACGCAGAACGCATAACGCATAACGCATAACGCATAACGTATAAACCATGAGGCATAACGCATAGCCCATAACGCATAACGCATAACGCATAACGCATAACGCATAACGCATAACGCATAACGCATAACGCATAACGCATAACGCATAACGCATAACGCATAACGCATAACGCATGTCGCATGACGCACAACGCATAACGCATAACGCATAACGCATAACGCATAACGCATAACGCATAACGCATAACGCATATGGCATAAGCATAACGCATAACGCATAACGCATAACGCATAACGCATAACGCATAACGCATAACGCATAACGCATAACGCATAACGCATAACGCATAACGCATAACGCATAACGCATAACGCATAACGCATAACGCATAACGCATAACGCATAACGCATAACGCATAACGCATAACGCATAACGCATAACGCATAACGCATAACGCATAACGCATAACGCATAACGCATAACGCATAACGCATAACGCATAACGCATAACGCATAACGCATAACGCATAACGCATAACGCATAACCCATAACGCATAACGCATAACGCGTAACGGAAAACTCATAACGCATAACGCATAACGCATAACGCATAACGCATAACGCATAACGCATAACGCATAACGCATAACGCATAACGCATAACGCATAACGCATAACGCATAACGCATAACGCATAACGCATAACGCATAACGCATAACGCATAACGCATAACGCATAACGCATAACGCATAACGCATAACGCATAACGCATAACGCATAACGCATAACGCATAACGCATAACGCATAACGCATAACGCATAACGCATAACGCATAACGCATAACGCATAACGCATAACGCATAACGCATAACGCATAACGCATAACGCATAACGCATAACGCATAACGCATAACGCATAACGCATAACGCATAACGCATAACGCATAACGCATAACGCATAACGCATAATGCATAACGCATAACGCATAACGCATAAGGCATAAGCATAACGCATAACGCATAACGCATATCGCATAACGCATAACGCATAACGCATAACGCATAACGCATAACGCATAACGCGTAACGCAAAACTCATAACGCATAACGCATAACGCATAACGCATAACGCATAACGCGTAACGCAAAACTCATAACGCATAACGCATAACGCATAACGCATAACGCATAACGCATATGGCATAAGCATAACGCATAACGCATAACGCATAACGCATAACGCATAACGCATAACGCATAACGCATAACGCATAACGCATAACGCATAACGCATAACGCATAACGCATAACGCATAACGCATAACGCATAACGCATAACGCATAACGCATAACGCATAACGCATAACGCATAACGCATAACGCATAACGCATAACGCATAACGCATAACGCATAACGCATAACGCATAACGCATAACGCATAACGCATAACGCATGTCGCATGACGCACAACGCATAACGCATAACGCATAACGCATAACGCATAACGCATAACGCATTACGCATAACGCATAACGCATAACGCATAAGGCATAAGCATAACGCATAATGCATAACGCATAACGCATAACGCATAACGCGTAACGCATAAGGCATAAGCATAACGCATAATGCATAACGCATAACGCATAACGCATAACGCGTAACGCAAGACTCATAACGCATAACGCATAACGCATAACGCATAACGCATATGGCATAACGCATAATGCATAACGCATAACGCATAACGCATAACGCATAACGCATAACGCATAACGAATAACGCATAACGCATAACGCATAACGCATAACGCATAACGCATAACGCATAACGCGTAACGCAAAACTCATAACGCATAACGCATAACGCATAACGCATAACGCATAACGCATAACGCATAACGCATATGGCATAAGCATAACGCATAACGCATAACGCATAACGCATAACGCATAACGCATAACGCATAACGCATAACGCATAACGCATAACGTATAAACCATGAGGCATAACGCATAGCCCATAACGCATAACGCATAATGCAAAAGTCATAACGCATAACGCATAACGGATAACGCATAACGCATAACGCATAACGCATAACGCATAACGCATAACGCATAACGCATAACGCATAACGCATAACGCATAACGCATAACGCATAACGCATAACGCATAACGCATAACGCATAACGCGTAACGCATAACGCATAACGCATAACGCATAACGCGTAACGCAAAACTCATAACGTATAACGCATAACGCATAACGCATAACGCATAACGCATAACGCATAACGCATAACGCATAACGCATAACGCGTAACGCATAACGCATAACGCATAACGCATAACGCATATGGCATAAGCATAACGCATAACGCATAACGCATAACGCATAACGCATAACGCATAACGCATAACGCATAACGCATAACGCATAACGCATAACGCATAACGCATAACGCATAACGCATAACGCATAACGCATAACGCATAACGCATAACGCATAACGCATAACGCATAACGCATAACGCATAACGCATAACGCATAACGCATAACGCATAACGCATAACGCATAACGCATAACGCATAACGCATAACGCATAACGCATAACGCATAACGCATAACGCATAACGCATAACGCATAACGCATAACGCATAACGCATAACGCATAACGCATAACGCATAACGCATAACGCATAACGCATAACGCATAACGCATAATGCATTACGCATAACGCATAACGCATAAGGCATAAGCATAACGCATAACGCATAACGCATAACGCATAACGCATAACGCATAACGCGTAACGCAAAACTCATAACGCGTAACGCATAACGCATAACGCATAACGCATAACGCATATGGCATAAGCATAACGCATAACGCATAACGCATAACGCATAACGCATAACGCATAACGCATAACGCATAACGCATAACGCATAACGCATAACGCATAACGCATAACGCATAACGCATAACGCATAACGCATAACGCATAACGCATAACGCATAACGCATAACGCATAACGCATAACGCATAACGCATAACGCATAACGCATAACGCATAACGCATAACGCATAACGCATAACGCATAACGCATAACGCATAACGCATAACGCATAACGCATAACGCATAACGCATAACGCATAACGCCTAACGCATAACGCATAACGCATAACGCATTACGCATAACGCCTAAAGCATTACGCATAACGCATAACGCATAACGCATAACGCATAACGCATAACGCATAACGCATAACGCATAACGCATAACGCATAACGCACAACGCACAACGCACAACGCACAACGCACAACGCACAACGCACAACGCACAACGCACAACGCACAACGCACAACGCACAACGCACAACGCACAACGCACAACGCACAACGCACAACGCACAACGCACAACGCACAACGCATAACGCATAACGCATAACGCATAACGCATAAAGCAAAAGTCATAACGCATAACGCATAACGCATAACGCATAACGCATAACGCATAACGCACAACGCACAACGCACAACGCACAACGCACAACGCACAACGCACAACGCACAACGCACAACGCACAACGCACAACGCACAACGCACAACGCACAACGCACAACGCACAACGCATAACGCATAACGCATAACGCATAACGCATAACGCATAACGCATAACGCATAACGCATAACGCATAACGCATAACGCATAACGCATAACGCATAACGCATAACGCAGAACGCATAACGCACAACGCACAACGCACAACGCACAACGCACAACGCACAACGCCTAAAGCATTACGCATAACGCATTACGCATAACGCATTACGCATAACGCCTAAAGCATAACGCATAACGCATAACGCATAACGCATAACGCATAACGCATAACGCATAACGCATAACGCATAACGCATAACGCATAACGCATAACGCATAACGCATAACGCATAACGCATAACGCATAACGCATAACGCATAACGCATAACGCATAACGCATAACGCATAACGCATAACGCATAACGCATAACGCATAACGCATAACGCATAACGCATAACGCATAACGCATAACGCATAACGCATAACGCATAACGCATAACGCATAACGCATAACGCATAACGCATAACGCATAACGCATAACGCATAACGCATAACGCATAACGCATAACGCATAACGCATAACGCATTACGCATAACGCCTAAAGCATAACGCATTACGCATAACGCCTAAAGCATAACGCATAACGCATAACGCATAACGCATAACGCATAACGCATAACGCATAACGCATAACGCATAACGCATAACGCATAACGCATAACGCATAACGCATAACGCATAACGCATAACGCATAACGCATAACGCATAACGCATAACGCATAACGCATAACGCATAACGCATAACGCATAACGCATAACGCATAACGCCTAACGCATAACGCATTACGCATAACGCATTACGCATAACGCCTAAAGCATAACGCATAACGCATAACGCATAACGCATAACGCATAACGCATAACGCATAACGCATAACGCATAACGCATAACGCATAACGCATAACGCATAACGCATAACGCATAACGCATAACGCATAACGCATAACGCATAACGCATAACGCATAACGCATAACGCATAACGCATAACGCATAACGCATAACGCATAACGCATAACGCATAACGCATAACGCATAACGCATAACGCATAACGCATAACGCATAACGCATAACGCATAACGCAGAACGCACAACGCACAACGCACAACGCACAACGCACAACGCACAACGCACAACGCACAACGCACAACGCACAACGCACAACGCACAACGCACAACGCACAACGCATAACGCATAACGCATAACGCATAACGCATAACGCATAACGCATAACGCATAACGCATAACGCATAACGCATAACGCATAACGCATAACGCATAACGCATAACGCATAACGCATAACGCATAACGCATAACGCATAACGCATAACGCATAACGCATAACGCATAACGCATAACGCATAACGCATAACGCATAACGCATAACGCATAACGCATAACGCATAACGCATAACGCATAATGCATAACGCATAACGCATAACGCATAAGGCATAAGCATAACGCATAACGCATAACGCATAACGCATAACGCATAACGCGTAACGCAAAACTCATAACGCGTAACGCATAACGCATAACGCATAACGCATAACGCATAACGCATAACGCATAACGCATAACGCATAACGCATAACGCATAACGCATAACGCATAACGCATAACGCATAACGCATAACGCATAACGCATAACGCATAACGCATAACGCATAACGCATAACGCATAACGCATAACGCATAACGCCTAACGCATAACGCATAACGCATAACGCATTACGCATAACGCCTAAAGCATAACGCATAACGCATAACGCATAACGCATAACGCATAACGCATAACGCATAACGCATAACGCATAACGCATAACGCATAACGCATAACGCATAACGCATAACGCATAACGCATAACGCATAACGCATAACGCATAACGCATAACGCATAACGCATAACGCATAACGCATAACGCCTAACGCATAACGCATTACGCATAACGCCTAAAGCATAACGCATAACGCATAACGCATAACGCATAACGCATAACGCATAACGCATAACGCATAACGCATAACGCATAACGCATAACGCATAACGCATAACGCATAACGCATAACGCATAACGCATAACGCATAACGCATAACGCATAACGCATAACGCATAACGCATAACGCATAACGCATAACGCATAACGCATAACGCATAACGCATAACGCATAACGCATAACGCATAACGCATAACGCATAACGCATAACGCATAATGCATAACGCATAACGCATAACGCATAAGGCATAAGCATAACGCATAACGCATAACGCATAACGCATAACGCATAACGCGTAACGCAAAACTCATAACGCGTAACGCATAACGCATAACGCATAACGCATAACGCATATGGCATAAGCATAACGCATAACGCATAACGCATAACGCATAACGCATAACGCATAACGCATAACGCATAACGCATAACGCATAACGCATAACGCATAACGCATAACGCATAACGCATAACGCATAACGCATAACGCATAACGCATAACGCATAACGCATAACGCATAACGCATAACGCATAACGCATAACGCATAACGCATAACGCATAACGCATAACGCATAACGCATAACGCCTAACGCATAACGCATAACGCATAACGCATTACGCATAACGCCTAAAGCATTACGCATAACGCATAACGCATAACGCATAACGCATAACGCATAACGCATAACGCATAACGCATAACGCATAACGCATAACGCATAACGCATAACGCATAACGCATAACGCATAACGCATAACGCATAACGCATAACGCATAACGCATAACGCATAACGCATAACGCATAACGCATAACGCATAACGCATAACGCATAACGCATAACGCCTAACGCATAACGCATAACGCATAACGCATTACGCATAACGCCTAAAGCATTACGCATAACGCATTACGCATAACGCATTACGCATAACGCCTAAAGCATAACGCATAACGCATAACGCATAACGCATAACGCATAACGCATAACGCATAACGCATAACGCATAACGCATAACGCATAACGCATAACGCATAACGCATAACGCATAACGCATAACGCATAACGCATAACGCATAACGCATAACGCATAACGCATAACGCATAACGCATAACGCATAACGCATAACGCATAACGCATAACGCATAACGCATAACGCATAACGCATAACGCATAACGCATAACGCATAACGCATAACGCATAACGCATAACGCATAACGCATAACGCATAACGCACAACGCACAACGCACAACGCACAACGCACAACGCACAACGCACAACGCACAACGCACAACGCACAACGCACAACGCACAACGCACAACGCACAACGCACAACGCACAACGCACAACGCATAACGCATAACGCATAACGCATAACGCATAACGCATAACGCATAACGCATAACGCATAACGCATAACGCATAACGCATAACGCATAACGCATAACGCATAACGCATAACGCATAACGCATAACGCATAACGCATAACGCATAACGCATAACGCATAACGCATAACGCATAACGCATAACGCATAAGGCATAAGCATAACGCATAACGCATAACGCATAACGCATAACGCATAACGCATAACGCATAACGCGTAACGCAAAACTCATAACGCGTAACGCATAACGCATAACGCATAACGCATAACGCATATGGCATAAGCATAACGCATAACGCATAACGCATAACGCATAACGCATAACGCATAACGCATAACGCATAACGCATAACGCATAACGCATAACGCATAACGCATAACGCATAACGCATAACGCATAACGCATAACGCATAACGCATAACGCATAACGCATAACGCATAACGCATAACGCATAACGCATAACGCATAACGCATAACGCATAACGCATAACGCATAACGCATAACGCATAACGCATAACGCATAACGCATAACGCATAACGCATAACGCATAACGCATAACGCATAACGCATAACGCATAACGCATAACGCATAACGCATAACGCATAACGCATAACGCATAACGCATAACGCATAACGCATAACGCATAACGCATAACGCATAACGCATAACGCATAACGCATAACGCATAACGCATAACGCATAACGCCTAACGCATAACGCATAACGCATAACGCATTACGCATAACGCCTAAAGCATTACGCATAACGCATAACGCATAACGCATAACGCATAACGCATAACGCATAACGCATAACGCATAACGCATAACGCATAACGCATAACGCATAACGCATAACGCATAACGCATAACGCATAACGCATAACGCATAACGCATAACGCATAACGCATAACGCATAACGCATAATGCATAACGCATAACGCATAACGCATAAGGCATAAGCATAACGCATAACGCATAACGCATAACGCATAACGCATAACGCATAACGCGTAACGCAAAACTCATAACGCGTAACGCATAACGCATAACGCATAACGCATAACGCATATGGCATAAGCATAACGCATAACGCATAACGCATAACGCATAACGCATAACGCATAACGCATAACGCATAACGCATAACGCATAACGCATAACGCATAACGCATAACGCATAACGCATAACGCATAACGCATAACGCATAACGCATAACGCATAACGCATAACGCATAACGCATAACGCATAACGCATAACGCATAACGCATAACGCATAACGCATAACGCATAACGCATAACGCATAACGCATAACGCATAACGCATAACGCATAACGCATAACGCATAACGCATAACGCATAACGCATAACGCATAACGCATAACGCATAACGCATAACGCATAACGCATAACGCATAACGCATAACGCATAACGCATAACGCATAACGCATAACGCATAACGCATAACGCATAACGCATAACGCATAACGCATAACGCGTAACGCAAAACTCATAACGCATAACGCATAAAGCATTACGCATAACGCATAACGCATAACGCATATGGCATAAGCATAACGCATAACGCATAACGCATAACGCATAACGCATAACGCATAACGCATAACGCATAACGCATTACGCATAACGCATAACGCATAACGCATAACGCATAACGCATTACGCATAACGCATAACGCATAACGCATAACGCATAACGCATAACGCATAACGCATAACGCATAACGCATAACGCATAACGCATAACGCATAACGCATAACGCATAACGCATAACGCATAACGCATAACGCATAACGCATAACGCATAACGCGTAACGCAAAACTCATAACGCATAACGCATAAAGCATTACGCATAACGCATAACGCATAACGCATATGGCATAAGCATAACGCATAACGCATAACGCATAACGCATAACGCATAACGCATAACGCATAACGCATAACGCATTACGCATAACGCATAACGCATAACGCATAACGCATAACGCATTACGCATTACGCATAACGCATAACGCATAACGCATAACGCATAAGGCATAAGCATAACGCATAATGCATAACGCATAACGCATAACGCATAACGCGTAACGCATAAGGCATAAGCATAACGCATAATGCATAACGCATAACGCATAACGCATAACGCATAACGCGTAACGCAAGACTCATAACGCATAACGCATAACGCATAACGCATAACGCATAACGCATATGGCATAACGCATAATGCAAAAGTCATAACGCATAACGCATAACGCATAACGCATAACGCATAACGCATAACGCGTAACGCAAAACTCATAACGCATAACGCATAACGCATAACGCATAACGCATAACGCATAACGCATAACGCATAACGCATAACGCATAACGCATAACGCATAACGCATAACGCATAACGCATAACGCATAACGTATAACGCATAACGCATAACGCATAACGCATAACGCATAACGCATAACGCATAACGCATAACGCATAACGCATAACGCATAACGCATAACGCATAACGCATAACGCATAACGCATAACGCATAACGCATAACGCATAACGCATAACGCATAACGCATAACGCATAACGCATAACGCATAACGCATAACGCATAACGCATAACGCATAACGCATAACGCATAACGCATAACGCATAACGCATAACGCATAACGCATAACGCATAACGCATAACGCATAACGCATAACGCATAACGCATAACGCATAACGCATAACGCATAACGCATAACGCATAACGCATAACGCATAACGCATAACGCATAACGCATAACGCATGACGCACAACGCGTAACGCAAAACTCATAACGCATAACGCATAACGCATAACGCATAACGCATAACGCATAACGCATAACGCATAACGCATAACGCATAACGCATAACGCATAACGCATATGGCATAAGCATAACGCATATGGCATAAGCATAACGCATAACGCATAACGCATAACGCATAACGCATAACGCATAACGCATAACGCGTAACGCGTAACGCATAACGCATAACGCATAACGCATAACGCGTAACGCGTAACGCGTAACGCGTAACGCATAACGCATATCGCATAACGCATAACGCATAACGCATAACGCCTAACGCATAACGCATAACGCATAACGCATTACGCATAACGCCTAAAGCATAACGCATAACGCATAACGCATAACGCATAACGCATAACGCATAACGCATAACGCATAACGCATAACGCATAACGCATAACGCATAACGCATAACGCATAACGCATAACGCATAACGCATAACGCATAACGCATAACGCATAACGCATAACGCATAACGCATAACGCATGTCGCATGACGCACAACGCATAACGCATAACGCATAACGCATAACGCATAACGCATAACGCATAACGCATAACGCATTACGCATAACGCATAACGCATAACGCATAAGGCATAAGCATAACGCATAATGCATAACGCATAACGCATAACGCATAACGCATAACGCATAACGCATAACGCATAACGCATAACGCATAACGCATAACGCATAACGCATAACGCATAACGCATAACGCATAACGCATAACGCATAACGCATAACGCATAACGCATAACGCATAACGCATAACGCATAACGCATAACGCATAACGCATAACGCATAACGCATAACGCATAACGCATAACGCATAACGCATAACGCATAACGCATAACGCATAACGCATAACGCATAACGCATAACGCATAACGCATAACGCATAACGCATAACGCATAACGCATAACGCATAACGCATAACGCATAACGCATAACGCATAACGCATAACGCATAACGCATGACGCACAACGCGTAACGCAAAACTCATAACGCATAACGCATAACGCATAACGCATAACGCATAACGCATAACGCATAACGCATAACGCATAACGCATAACGCATATGGCATAAGCATAACGCATAACGCATAACGCATAACGCATAACGCATAACGCATAACGCATAACGCATAACGCATAACGCATAACGCATAACGCATAACGCATAATGCGTAACGCGTAACGCATAACGCATAACGCATAACGCATAACGCGTAACGCGTAACACATAACGCATATCGCATAACGCATAACGCATAACGCATAACGCCTAACGCATAACGCATAACGCATAACGCATTACGCATAACGCCTAAAGCATAACGCATAACGCATAACGCATAACGCATAACGCATAACGCATAACGCATAACGCATAACGCATAACGCATAACGCATAACGCATAACGCATAACGCATAACGCATAACGCATAACGCATAACGCATAACGCATAACGCATAACGCATAACGCATAACGCATAACGCATAACGCATAACGCATAACGCATGTCGCATGACGCACAACGCATAACGCATAACGCATAACGCATAACGCATAACGCATAACGCATAACGCATTACGCATAACGCATAACGCATAACGCATAAGGCATAAGCATAACGCATAATGCATAACGCATAACGCATAACGCATAACGCGTAACGCATAAGGCATAAGCATAACGCATAATGCATAACGCATAACGCATAACGCATAACGCGTAACGCAAGACTCATAACGCATAACGCATAACGCATAACGCATATGGCATAACGCATAATGCAAAAGTCATAACGCATAACGCATAACGCATAACGCATAACGCATAACCCATAACGCATAACGCATAACGCGTAACGGAAAACTCATAACGCATAACGCATAAAGCATAACGCATAACGCATAACGCATAACGCATAACGCATAACGCATAACGTATAAACCATGAGGCATAACGCATAGCCCATAACGCATAACGCATAACGCATAACGCATAACGCATAACGCATAACGCATAACGCATAACGCATAACGCATAACGCAGAACGCACAACGCACAACGCACAACGCACAACGCACAACGCACAACGCACAACGCACAACGCACAACGCATAACGCATAACGGATAACGCATAACGCAAAACGCATAACGCAAATAACGCATAACGCATAACGCATAACGCATAACGCATAACGCATAACGCATAACGCATAACGCATAACGCATAACGCATAACGCATAACGCATAACGCATAACGCATAACGCATAACGCATAACGCATAACGCATTACGCATAACGCCTAAAGCATAACGCATAACGCATAACGCATAACGCATAACGCATAACGCATAACGCATAACGCATAACGCATAACGCATAACGCATAACGCATAACGCATAACGCATAACGCATAACGCATAACGCATAACGCATAACGCATAACGCATAACGCATAACGCATAACGCATAACGCATAACGCATAACGCATAACGCATAACGCATAACGCATAACGCATAACGCATAACGCATAACGCATAACGCATAACGCATAACGCATAACGCATAACGCATAACGCATAACGTATAACGCATAACGCAGAACGCATAACGCATAACGCATAACGCATAACGTATAAACCATGAGGCATAACGCATAGCCCATAACGCATAACGCATAACGCATAACGCATAACGCATAACGCATAACGCATAACGCATAACGCATAACGCATAACGCATAACGCATAACGCATAACGCATAACGCATAACGCATAACGCATAACGCATAACGCATAACGCATAACGCATAACGCATAACGCATAACGCATAACGCATAACGCATAACGCATAACGCATAACGCATAACGCATAACGCATAACGCATAACGCATAACGCATAACGCATAACGCATAACGCATAACGCATAACGCATAACGCATAACGCATAACGCATAACGCATAACGCATGTCGCATGACGCACAACGCATAACGCATAACGCATAACGCATAACGCATAACGCATAACGCATAACGCATATGGCATAAGCATAACGCATAACGCATAACGCATAACGCATAACGCATAACGCATAACGCATAACGCATAACGCATAACGCATAACGCATAACGCATAACGCATAACGCATAACGCATAACGCATAACGCATAACGCATAACGCATAACGCATAACGCATAACGCATAACGCATAACGCATAACGCATAACGCATAACGCATAACGCATAACGCATAACGCATAACGCATAACCCATAACGCATAACGCATAACGCGTAACGGAAAACTCATAACGCATAACGCATAACGCATAACGCATAACGCATAACGCATAACGCATAACGCATAACGCATAACGCATAACGCATAACGCATAACGCATAACGCATAACGCATAACGCATAACGCATAACGCATAACGCATAACGCATAACGCATAACGCATAACGCATAACGCATAACGCATAACGCATAACGCATAACGCATAACGCATAACGCATAACGCATAACGCATAACGCATAACGCATAACGCATAACGCATAACGCATAACGCATAACGCATAACGCATAACGCATAACGCATAACGCATAACGCATAACGCATAACGCATAATGCATAACGCATAATGCATAACGCATAACGCATAACGCATAAGGCATAAGCATAACGCATAACGCATAACGCATATCGCATAACGCATAACGCATAACGCATAACGCATAACGCATAACGCGTAACGCAAAACTCATAACGCATAACGCATAACGCATAACGCATAACGCATAACGCATAACGCGTAACGCAAAACTCATAACGCATAACGCATAACGCATAACGCATAACGCATAACGCATATGGCATAAGCATAACGCATAACGCATAACGCATAACGCATAACGCATAACGCATAACGCATAACGCATAACGCATAACGCATAACGCATAACGCATAACGCATAACGCATAACGCATAACGCATAACGCATAACGCATAACGCATAACGCATAACGCATAACGCATAACGCATAACGCATAACGCATAACGCATAACGCATGTCGCATGACGCACAACGCATAACGCATAACGCATAACGCATAACGCATAACGCATAACGCATAACGCATTACGCATAACGCATAACGCATAACGCATAAGGCATAAGCATAACGCATAATGCATAACGCATAACGCATAACGCATAACGCGTAACGCATAAGGCATAAGCATAACGCATAATGCATAACGCATAACGCATAACGCATAACGCGTAACGCAAGACTCATAACGCATAACGCATAACGCATAACGCATATGGCATAACGCATAATGCATAACGCATAACGCATAACGCATAACGCATAACGCATAACGCATAACGCATAACGCATAACGCATAACGCATAACGCATAACGCATAACGCATAACGCATAACGCATAACGCATAACGCGTAACGCAAAACTCATAACGCATAACGCATAACGCATAACGCATAACGCATAACGCATAACGCATAACGCATATGGCATAAGCATAACGCATAACGCATAACGCATAACGCATAACGCATAACGCATAACGCATAACGCATAACGCATAACGTATAAACCATGAGGCATAACGCATAGCCCATAACGCATAACGCATAATGCAAAAGTCATAACGCATAACGCATAACGGATAACGCATAACGCATAACGCATAACGCATAACGCATAACGCATAACGCATAACGCATAACGCATAACGCATAACGCATAACGCGTAACGCATAACGCATAACGCATAACGCATAACGCGTAACGCAAAACTCATAACGCATAACGCATAACGCATAACGCATAACGCATAACGCATAACGCATAACGCATAACGCATAACGCATAACGCATAACGCATAACGCATAACGCATAACGCATAACGCATAACGCATAACGCATAACGCATAACGCATAACGCATAACGCATAACGCATAACGCATAACGCATAACGCATAACGCATAACGCATAACGCATAACGCATAACGCATAACGCATAACGCATAACGCATAACGCATAACGCATAACGCATAACGCATAACGCATAACGCATAACGCATAACGCATAACGCATAACGCATAACGCATAACGCATAACGCATAACGCATAACGCATAACGCATAACGCGTAACGCATAACGCATAACGCATAACGCATAACGCATATGGCATAAGCATAACGCATAACGCATAACGCATAACGCATAACGCATAACGCATAACGCATAACGCATAACGCATAACGCATAACGCATAACGCATAACGCATAACGCATAACGCATAACGCATAACGCATAACGCATAACGCATAACGCATAACGCATAACGCATAACGCATAACGCATAACGCATAACGCATAACGCATAACGCATAACGCATAACGCATAACGCATAACGCATAACGCATAACGCATAACGCATAACGCATAACGCATAACGCATAACGCATAACGCATAACGCATAACGCATAACGCATAACGCATAACGCATAACGCATAACGCATAACGCATAACGCATAACGCATAACGCATAACGCATAACGCATAACGCATAACGCATAACGCATAACGCATAACGCATAACGCATAACGCATAACGCATAACGCATAACGCATAATGCATAACGCATAACGCATAACGCATAAGGCATAAGCATAACGCATAACGCATAACGCATATCGCATAACGCATAACGCATAACGCATAACGCATAACGCATAACGCGTAACGCAAAACTCATAACGCATAACGCATAACGCATAACGCATAACGCATAACGCATAACGCGTAACGCAAAACTCATAACGCATAACGCATAACGCATAACGCATAACGCATAACGCATATGGCATAAGCATAACGCATAACGCATAACGCATAACGCATAACGCATAACGCATAACGCATAACGCATAACGCATAACGCATAACGCATAACGCATAACGCATAACGCATAACGCATAACGCATAACGCATAACGCATAACGCATAACGCATAACGCATAACGCATAACGCATAACGCATAACGCATAACGCATAACGCATAACGCATAACGCATAACGCATAACGCATAACGCATAACGCATGTCGCATGACGCACAACGCATAACGCATAACGCATAACGCATAACGCATAACGCATAACGCATAACGCATTACGCATAACGCATAACGCATAACGCATAAGGCATAAGCATAACGCATAATGCATAACGCATAACGCATAACGCATAACGCGTAACGCATAAGGCATAAGCATAACGCATAATGCATAACGCATAACGCATAACGCATAACGCGTAACGCAAGACTCATAACGCATAACGCATAACGCATAACGCATATGGCATAACGCATAATGCATAACGCATAACGCATAACGCATAACGCATAACGCATAACGCATAACGCATAACGCATAACGCATAACGCATAACGCATAACGCATAACGCATAACGCGTAACGCAAAACTCATAACGCATAACGCATAACGCATAACGCATAACGCATAACGCATAACGCATATGGCATAAGCATAACGCATAACGCATAACGCATAACGCATAACGCATAACGCATAACGCATAACGCATAACGCATAACGTATAAACCATGAGGCATAACGCATAGCCCATAACGCATAACGCATAATGCAAAAGTCATAACGCATAACGCATAACGGATAACGCATAACGCATAACGCATAACGCATAACGCATAACGCATAACGCATAACGCATAACGCATAACGCATAACGCATAACGCATAACGCGTAACGCATAACGCATAACGCATAACGCATAACGCGTAACGCAAAACTCATAACGCATAACGCATAACGCATAACGCATAACGCATAACGCATAACGCATAACGCATAACGCATAACGCATAACGCATAACGCATAACGCATAACGCATAACGCATAACGCATAACGCATAACGCATAACGCATAACGCATAACGCATAACGCATAACGCATAACGCATAACGCATAACGCATAACGCATAACGCATAACGCATAACGCATAACGCATAACGCATAACGCATAACGCATAACGCATAACGCATAACGCATAACGCATAACGCATAACGCATAACGCATAACGCATAACGCATAACGCATAACGCATAACGCATAACGCATAACGCATAACGCATAACGCATAACGCATAACGCATAATGCATAACGCATAACGCATAACGCGTAACGCATAACGCATAACGCATAACGCATAACGCATATGGCATAAGCATAACGCATAACGCATAACGCATAACGCATAACGCATAACGCATAACGCATAACGCATAACGCATAACGCATAACGCATAACGCATAACGCATAACGCATAACGCATAACGCATAACGCATAACGCATAACGCATAACGCATAACGCATAACGCATAACGCATAACGCATAACGCATAACGCATAACGCATAACGCATAACGCATAACGCATAACGCATAACGCATAACGCATAACGCATAACGCATAACGCATAACGCATAACGCATAACGCATAACGCATAACGCATAACGCATAACGCATAACGCATAACGCATAACGCATAACGCATAACGCATAACGCATAACGCATAACGCATAACGCATAACGCATAACGCATAACGCATAACGCATAACGCATAACGCATAATGCATTACGCATAACGCATAACGCATAAGGCATAAGCATAACGCATAACGCATAACGCATAACGCATAACGCATAACGCATAACGCGTAACGCAAAACTCATAACGCGTAACGCATAACGCATAACGCATAACGCATAACGCATATGGCATAAGCATAACGCATAACGCAAAACGCATAACGCATAACGCATAACGCATAACGCATAACGCATAACGCATAACGCATAACGCATAACGCATAACGCATAACGCATAACGCATAACGCATAACGCATAACGCATAACGCATAACGCATAACGCATAACGCATAACGCATAACGCATAACGCATAACGCATAACGCATAACGCATAACGCATAACGCATAACGCATAACGCATAACGCATAACGCATAACGCATAACGCATAACGCATAACGCATAACGCATAACGCATGTCGCATGACGCACAACGCATAACGCATAACGCATAACGCATAACGCATAACGCATAACGCATAACGCATAAGGCATAAGCATAACGCATAATGCATAACGCATAACGCATAACGCATAACGCGTAACGCATAAGGCATAAGCATAACGCATAATGCATAACGCATAACGCATAACGCATAACGCGTAACGCAAGACTCATAACGCATAACGCATAACGCATAACGCATATGGCATAACGCATAATGCATAACGCATAACGCATAACGCATAACGCATAACGCATAACGCATAACGCATAACGCATAACGCATAACGCATAACGCATAACGCATAACGCATAACGCATAACGCATAACGCGTAACGCAAAACTCATAACGCATAACGCATAACGCATAACGCATAACGCATAACGCATAACGCATATGGCATAAGCATAACGCATAACGCATAACGCATAACGCATAACGCATAACGCATAACGTATAAACCATGAGGCATAACGCATAGCCCATAACGCATAACGCATAATGCAAAAGTCATAACGCATAACGCATAACGGATAACGCATAACGCATAACGCATAACGCATAACGCATAACGCATAACGCATAACGCATAACGCATAACGCATAACGCATAACGCATAACGCATAACGCGTAACGCATAACGCATAACGCATAACGCATAACGCGTAACGCAAAACTCATAACGCATAACGCATAACGCATAACGCATAACGCATAACGCATAACGCATAACGCATAACGCATAACGCATAACGCATAACGCATAACGCATAACGCATAACGCATAACGCATAACGCATAACGCATAACGCATAACGCATAACGCATAACGCATAACGCATAACGCATAACGCATAACGCATAACGCATAACGCATAACGCATAACGCATAACGCATAACGCATAACGCATAACGCATAACGCATAACGCATAACGCATAACGCATAACGCATAACGCATAACGCATAACGCATAACGCATAACGCATAACGCATAACGCATAACGCATAACGCATAACGCATAACGCATAACGCATAACGCATAACGCATAACGCATAACGCATAACGCATAACGCATAACGCATAACGCATAACGCATAACGCATAACGCATAACGCATAATGCATAACGCATAACGCATAACGCGTAACGCATAACGCATAACGCATAACGCATAACGCATATGGCATAAGCATAACGCATAACGCATAACGCATAACGCATAACGCATAACGCATAACGCATAACGCATAACGCATAACGCATAACGCATAACGCATAACGCATAACGCATAACGCATAACGCATAACGCATAACGCATAACGCATAACGCATAACGCATAACGCATAACGCATAACGCATAACGCATAACGCATAACGCATAACGCATAACGCATAACGCATAACGCATAACGCATAACGCATAACGCATAACGCATAACGCATAACGCATAACGCATAACGCATAACGCATAACGCATAACGCATAACGCATAACGCATAACGCATAACGCATAACGCATAACGCATAACGCATAACGCATAACGCATAACGCATAATGCATTACGCATAACGCATAACGCATAAGGCATAAGCATAACGCATAACGCATAACGCATAACGCATAACGCATAACGCATAACGCGTAACGCAAAACTCATAACGCGTAACGCATAACGCATAACGCATAACGCATAACGCATATGGCATAAGCATAACGCATAACGCAAAACGCATAACGCATAACGCATAACGCATAACGCATAACGCATAACGCATAACGCATAACGCATAACGCATAACGCATAACGCATAACGCATAACGCATAACGCATAACGCATAACGCATAACGCATAACGCATAACGCATAACGCATAACGCATAACGCATAACGCATAACGCATAACGCATAACGCATAACGCATAACGCCTAACGCATAACGCATAACGCATAACGCATTACGCATAACGCCTAAAGCATAACGCATAACGCATAACGCATAACGCATAACGCATAACGCATAACGCATAACGCATAACGCATAACGCATAACGCATAACGCATAACGCATAACGCATAACGCATAACGCATAACGCATAACGCATAACGCATAACGCATAACGCATAACGCATAACGCATAACGCATAACGCCTAACGCATAACGCATAACGCATAACGCATTACGCATAACGCCTAAAGCATTACGCATAACGCATTACGCATAACGCATTACGCATAACGCCTAAAGCATAACGCATAACGCATAACGCATAACGCATAACGCATAACGCATAACGCATAACGCATAACGCATAACGCATAACGCATAACGCATAACGCATAACGCATAACGCATAACGCATAACGCATAACGCATAACGCATAACGCATAACGCATAACGCATAACGCATAACGCATAACGCATAACGCATAACGCATAACGCATAACGCATAACGCATAACGCATAACGCATAACGCATAACGCATAACGCATAACGCATAACGCATAACGCATAACGCATAACGCATAACGCATAACGCATAACGCATAACGCATAACGCATAACGCATAACGCATAACGCATAACGCATAACGCATAACGCATAACGCATAACGCATAACGCATAACGCATAACGCATAACGCATAACGCATAACGCATAACGCATAACGCATAACGCATAACGCATAACGCATAACGCATGTCGCATGACGCACAACGCATAACGCATAACGCATAACGCATAACGCATAACGCATAACGCATAACGCATTACGCATAACGCATAACGCATAACGCATAAGGCATAAGCATAACGCATAATGCATAACGCATAACGCATAACGCATAACGCGTAACGCATAAGGCATAAGCATAACGCATAATGCATAACGCATAACGCATAACGCATAACGCGTAACGCAAGACTCATAACGCATAACGCATAACGCATAACGCATATGGCATAACGCATAATGCATAACGCATAACGCATAACGCATAACGCATAACGCATAACGCATAACGCATAACGCATAACGCATAACGCATAACGCATAACGCATAACGCATAACGCGTAACGCAAAACTCATAACGCATAACGCATAACGCATAACGCATAACGCATAACGCATAACGCATATGGCATAAGCATAACGCATAACGCATAACGCATAACGCATAACGCATAACGCATAACGCATAACGCATAACGCATAACGTATAAACCATGAGGCATAACGCATAGCCCATAACGCATAACGCATAATGCAAAAGTCATAACGCATAACGCATAACGGATAACGCATAACGCATAACGCATAACGCATAACGCATAACGCATAACGCATAACGCATAACGCATAACGCATAACGCATAACGCATAACGCGTAACGCATAACGCATAACGCATAACGCATAACGCGTAACGCAAAACTCATAACGCATAACGCATAACGCATAACGCATAACGCATAACGCATAACGCATAACGCATAACGCATAACGCATAACGCATAACGCATAACGCATAACGCATAACGCATAACGCATAACGCATAACGCATAACGCATAACGCATAACGCATAACGCATAACGCATAACGCATAACGCATAACGCATAACGCATAACGCATAACGCATAACGCATAACGCATAACGCATAACGCATAACGCATAACGCATAACGCATAACGCATAACGCATAACGCATAACGCATAACGCATAACGCATAACGCATAACGCATAACGCATAACGCATAACGCATAACGCATAACGCATAACGCATAACGCATAATGCATAACGCATAACGCATAACGCGTAACGCATAACGCATAACGCATAACGCATAACGCATATGGCATAAGCATAACGCATAACGCATAACGCATAACGCATAACGCATAACGCATAACGCATAACGCATAACGCATAACGCATAACGCATAACGCATAACGCATAACGCATAACGCATAACGCATAACGCATAACGCATAACGCATAACGCATAACGCATAACGCATAACGCATAACGCATAACGCATAACGCATAACGCATAACGCATAACGCATAACGCATAACGCATAACGCATAACGCATAACGCATAACGCATAACGCATAACGCATAACGCATAACGCATAACGCATAACGCATAACGCATAACGCATAACGCATAACGCATAACGCATAACGCATAACGCATAACGCATAACGCATAACGCATAACGCATAACGCATAACGCATAACGCATAACGCATAACGCATAACGCATAACGCATAATGCATTACGCATAACGCATAACGCATAAGGCATAAGCATAACGCATAACGCATAACGCATAACGCATAACGCATAACGCATAACGCGTAACGCAAAACTCATAACGCGTAACGCATAACGCATAACGCATAACGCATAACGCATATGGCATAAGCATAACGCATAACGCAAAACGCATAACGCATAACGCATAACGCATAACGCATAACGCATAACGCATAACGCATAACGCATAACGCATAACGCATAACGCATAACGCATAACGCATAACGCATAACGCATAACGCATAACGCATAACGCATAACGCATAACGCATAACGCATAACGCATAACGCATAACGCATAACGCATAACGCATAACGCATAACGCATAACGCATAACGCATAACGCATAACGCATAACGCATAACGCATAACGCATAACGCATAACGCATGTCGCATGACGCACAACGCATAACGCATAACGCATAACGCATAACGCATAACGCATAACGCATTACGCATAACGCATAACGCATAACGCATAAGGCATAAGCATAACGCATAATGCATAACGCATAACGCATAACGCATAACGCGTAACGCATAAGGCATAAGCATAACGCATAATGCATAACGCATAACGCATAACGCATAACGCGTAACGCAAGACTCATAACGCATAACGCATAACGCATAACGCATATGGCATAACGCATAATGCATAACGCATAACGCATAACGCATAACGCATAACGCATAACGCATAACGCATAACGCATAACGCATAACGCATAACGCATAACGCATAACGCATAACGCATAACGCGTAACGCAAAACTCATAACGCATAACGCATAACGCATAACGCATAACGCATAACGCATAACGCATATGGCATAAGCATAACGCATAACGCATAACGCATAACGCATAACGCATAACGCATAACGTATAAACCATGAGGCATAACGCATAGCCCATAACGCATAACGCATAATGCAAAAGTCATAACGCATAACGCATAACGGATAACGCATAACGCATAACGCATAACGCATAACGCATAACGCATAACGCATAACGCATAACGCATAACGCATAACGCATAACGCATAACGCATAACGCGTAACGCATAACGCATAACGCATAACGCATAACGCGTAACGCAAAACTCATAACGCATAACGCATAACGCATAACGCATAACGCATAACGCATAACGCATAACGCATAACGCATAACGCATAACGCATAACGCATAACGCATAACGCATAACGCATAACGCATAACGCATAACGCATAACGCATAACGCATAACGCATAACGCATAACGCATAACGCATAACGCATAACGCATAACGCATAACGCATAACGCATAACGCATAACGCATAACGCATAACGCATAACGCATAACGCATAACGCATAACGCATAACGCATAACGCATAACGCATAACGCATAACGCATAACGCATAACGCATAACGCATAACGCATAACGCATAACGCATAACGCATAACGCATAACGCATAACGCATAACGCATAACGCATAACGCATAACGCATAACGCATAACGCATAACGCATAACGCATAACGCATAACGCATAATGCATAACGCATAACGCATAACGCGTAACGCATAACGCATAACGCATAACGCATAACGCATATGGCATAAGCATAACGCATAACGCATAACGCATAACGCATAACGCATAACGCATAACGCATAACGCATAACGCATAACGCATAACGCATAACGCATAACGCATAACGCATAACGCATAACGCATAACGCATAACGCATAACGCATAACGCATAACGCATAACGCATAACGCATAACGCATAACGCATAACGCATAACGCATAACGCATAACGCATAACGCATAACGCATAACGCATAACGCATAACGCATAACGCATAACGCATAACGCATAACGCATAACGCATAACGCATAACGCATAACGCATAACGCATAACGCATAACGCATAACGCATAACGCATAACGCATAACGCATAACGCATAACGCATAACGCATAACGCATAATGCATTACGCATAACGCATAACGCATAAGGCATAAGCATAACGCATAACGCATAACGCATAACGCATAACGCATAACGCATAACGCGTAACGCAAAACTCATAACGCGTAACGCATAACGCATAACGCATAACGCATAACGCATATGGCATAAGCATAACGCATAACGCAAAACGCATAACGCATAACGCATAACGCATAACGCATAACGCATAACGCATAACGCATAACGCATAACGCATAACGCATAACGCATAACGCATAACGCATAACGCATAACGCATAACGCATAACGCATAACGCATAACGCATAACGCATAACGCATAACGCATAACGCATAACGCATAACGCATAACGCA
This sequence comes from Lasioglossum baleicum, assembly GCF_051020765.1. NCBI lineage: Eukaryota > Metazoa > Arthropoda > Insecta > Hymenoptera > Halictidae > Lasioglossum > Lasioglossum baleicum. Next base: position 17,701 of record NW_027470062.1, on the reverse strand, counting down.
TAACGCATAACGCATAACGCCTAACGCATAACGCATAACGCATAACGCATTACGCATAACGCCTAAAGCATAACGCATAACGCATAACGCATAACGCATAACGCATAACGCATAACGCATAACGCATAACGCATAACGCATAACGCATAACGCATAACGCATAACGCATAACGCATAACGCATAACGCATAACGCATAACGCATAACGCATAACGCATAACGCATAACGCATAACGCATAACGCCTAACGCATAACGCATAACGCATAACGCATTACGCATAACGCCTAAAGCATTACGCATAACGCATTACGCATAACGCATTACGCATAACGCCTAAAGCATAACGCATAACGCATAACGCATAACGCATAACGCATAACGCATAACGCATAACGCATAACGCATAACGCATAACGCATAACGCATAACGCATAACGCATAACGCATAACGCATAACGCATAACGCATAACGCATAACGCATAACGCATAACGCATAACGCATAACGCATAACGCATAACGCATAACGCATAACGCATAACGCATAACGCATAACGCATAACGCATAACGCATAACGCATAACGCATAACGCATAACGCATAACGCATAACGCATAACGCATAACGCATAACGCATAACGCATAACGCATAACGCATAATGCATTACGCATAACGCATAACGCATAAGGCATAAGCATAACGCATAACGCATAACGCATAACGCATAACGCATAACGCATAACGCGTAACGCAAAACTCATAACGCGTAACGCATAACGCATAACGCGTAACGCATAACGCATATGGCATAAGCATAACGCATAACGCAAAACGCATAACGCATAACGCATAACGCATAACGCATAACGCATAACGCATAACGCATAACGCATAACGCATAACGCATAACGCATAACGCATAACGCATAACGCATAACGCATAACGCATAACGCATAACGCATAACGCATAACGCATAACGCATAACGCATAACGCATAACGCATAACGCATAACGCATAACGCATAACGCATAACGCATAACGCATAACGCATAACGCATAACGCATAGCGCATAACGCATAACGCATAACGCATGTCGCATGACGCACAACGCATAACGCATAACGCATAACGCATAACGCATAACGCATAACGCATTACGCATAACGCATAACGCATAACGCATAAGGCATAAGCATAACGCATAATGCATAACGCATAACGCATAACGCATAACGCGTAACGCATAAGGCATAAGCATAACGCATAATGCATAACGCATAACGCATAACGCATAACGCGTAACGCAAGACTCATAACGCATAACGCATAACGCATAACGCATATGGCATAACGCATAATGCATAACGCATAACGCATAACGCATAACGCATAACGCATAACGCATAACGCATAACGCATAACGCATAACGCATAACGCATAACGCATAACGCATAACGCATAACGCATAACGCATAACGCGTAACGCAAAACTCATAACGCATAACGCATAACGCATAACGCATAACGCATAACGCATAACGCATATGGCATAAGCATAACGCATAACGCATAACGCATAACGCATAACGCATAACGCATAACGTATAAACCATGAGGCATAACGCATAGCCCATAACGCATAACGCATAATGCAAAAGTCATAACGCATAACGCATAACGGATAACGCATAACGCATAACGCATAACGCATAACGCATAACGCATAACGCATAACGCATAACGCATAACGCATAACGCATAACGCATAACGCATAACGCATAACGCGTAACGCATAACGCATAACGCATAACGCATAACGCGTAACGCAAAACTCATAACGCATAACGCATAACGCATAACGCATAACGCATAACGCATAACGCATAACGCATAACGCATAACGCATAACGCATAACGCATAACGCATAACGCATAACGCATAACGCATAACGCATAACGCATAACGCATAACGCATAACGCATAACGCATAACGCATAACGCATAACGCATAACGCATAACGCATAACGCATAACGCATAACGCATAACGCATAACGCATAACGCATAACGCATAACGCATAACGCATAACGCATAACGCATAACGCATAACGCATAACGCATAATGCATTACGCATAACGCATAACGCATAAGGCATAAGCATAACGCATAACGCATAACGCATAACGCATAACGCATAACGCATAACGCGTAACGCAAAACTCATAACGCGTAACGCATAACGCATAACGCATAACGCATAACGCATATGGCATAAGCATAACGCATAACGCAAAACGCATAACGCATAACGCATAACGCATAACGCATAACGCATAACGCATAACGCATAACGCATAACGCATAACGCATAACGCATAACGCATAACGCATAACGCATAACGCATAACGCATAACGCATAACGCATAACGCATAACGCATAACGCATAACGCATAACGCATAACGCATAACGCATAACGCATAACGCATAACGCATAACGCATAACGCATAACGCATAACGCATAACGCATAACGCATAACGCATAACGCATAACGCATGTCGCATGACGCACAACGCATAACGCATAACGCATAACGCATAACGCATAACGCATAACGCATTACGCATAACGCATAACGCATAACGCATAAGGCATAAGCATAACGCATAATGCATAACGCATAACGCATAACGCATAACGCGTAACGCATAAGGCATAAGCATAACGCATAATGCATAACGCATAACGCATAACGCATAACGCGTAACGCAAGACTCATAACGCATAACGCATAACGCATAACGCATATGGCATAACGCATAATGCATAACGCATAACGCATAACGCATAACGCATAACGCATAACGCATAACGCATAACGCATAACGCATAACGCATAACGCATAACGCATAACGCATAACGCATAACGCGTAACGCAAAACTCATAACGCATAACGCATAACGCATAACGCATAACGCATAACGCATAACGCATATGGCATAAGCATAACGCATAACGCATAACGCATAACGCATAACGCATAACGCATAACGTATAAACCATGAGGCATAACGCATAGCCCATAACGCATAACGCATAATGCAAAAGTCATAACGCATAACGCATAACGGATAACGCATAACGCATAACGCATAACGCATAACGCATAACGCATAACGCATAACGCATAACGCATAACGCATAACGCATAACGCATAACGCATAACGCGTAACGCATAACGCATAACGCATAACGCATAACGCGTAACGCAAAACTCATAACGCATAACGCATAACGCATAACGCATAACGCATAACGCATAACGCATAACGCATAACGCATAACGCATAACGCATAACGCATAACGCATAACGCATAACGCATAACGCATAACGCATAACGCATAACGCATAACGCATAACGCATAACGCATAACGCATAACGCATAACGCATAACGCATAACGCATAACGCATAACGCATAACGCATAACGCATAACGCATAACGCATAACGCATAACGCATAACGCATAACGCATAACGCATAACGCATAACGCATAACGCATAACGCATAACGCATAACGCATAACGCATAACGCATAACGCATAACGCATAACGCATAACGCATAACGCATAACGCATAACGCATAACGCATAACGCATAACGCATAACGCATAACGCATAACGCATAACGCATAACGCATAACGCATAACGCATAATGCATAACGCATAACGCATAACGCGTAACGCATAACGCATAACGCATAACGCATAACGCATATGGCATAAGCATAACGCATAACGCATAACGCATAACGCATAACGCATAACGCATAACGCATAACGCATAACGCATAACGCATAACGCATAACGCATAACGCATAACGCATAACGCATAACGCATAACGCATAACGCATAACGCATAACGCATAACGCATAACGCATAACGCATAACGCATAACGCATAACGCATAACGCATAACGCATAACGCATAACGCATAACGCATAACGCATAACGCATAACGCATAACGCATAACGCATAACGCATAACGCATAACGCATAACGCATAACGCATAACGCATAACGCATAACGCATAACGCATAACGCATAACGCATAACGCATAACGCATAACGCATAACGCATAACGCATAACGCATAATGCATTACGCATAACGCATAACGCATAAGGCATAAGCATAACGCATAACGCATAACGCATAACGCATAACGCATAACGCATAACGCGTAACGCAAAACTCATAACGCGTAACGCATAACGCATAACGCATAACGCATAACGCATATGGCATAAGCATAACGCATAACGCAAAACGCATAACGCATAACGCATAACGCATAACGCATAACGCATAACGCATAACGCATAACGCATAACGCATAACGCATAACGCATAACGCATAACGCATAACGCATAACGCATAACGCATAACGCATAACGCATAACGCATAACGCATAACGCATAACGCATAACGCATAACGCATAACGCATAACGCATAACGCATAACGCATAACGCCTAACGCATAACGCATAACGCATAACGCATTACGCATAACGCCTAAAGCATAACGCATAACGCATAACGCATAACGCATAACGCATAACGCATAACGCATAACGCATAACGCATAACGCATAACGCATAACGCATAACGCATAACGCATAACGCATAACGCATAACGCATAACGCATAACGCATAACGCATAACGCATAACGCATAACGCATAACGCATAACGCCTAACGCATAACGCATAACGCATAACGCATTACGCATAACGCCTAAAGCATTACGCATAACGCATTACGCATAACGCATTACGCATAACGCCTAAAGCATAACGCATAACGCATAACGCATAACGCATAACGCATAACGCATAACGCATAACGCATAACGCATAACGCATAACGCATAACGCATAACGCATAACGCATAACGCATAACGCATAACGCATAACGCATAACGCATAACGCATAACGCATAACGCATAACGCATAACGCATAACGCATAACGCATAACGCATAACGCATAACGCATAACGCATAACGCATAACGCATAACGCATAACGCATAACGCATAACGCATAACGCATAACGCATAACGCATAACGCATAACGCATAACGCATAACGCATAACGCATAACGCATAATGCATTACGCATAACGCATAACGCATAAGGCATAAGCATAACGCATAACGCATAACGCATAACGCATAACGCATAACGCATAACGCGTAACGCAAAACTCATAACGCGTAACGCATAACGCATAACGCGTAACGCATAACGCATATGGCATAAGCATAACGCATAACGCAAAACGCATAACGCATAACGCATAACGCATAACGCATAACGCATAACGCATAACGCATAACGCATAACGCATAACGCATAACGCATAACGCATAACGCATAACGCATAACGCATAACGCATAACGCATAACGCATAACGCATAACGCATAACGCATAACGCATAACGCATAACGCATAACGCATAACGCATAACGCATAACGCATAACGCATAACGCATAACGCATAACGCATAACGCATAGCGCATAACGCATAACGCATAACGCATGTCGCATGACGCACAACGCATAACGCATAACGCATAACGCATAACGCATAACGCATAACGCATTACGCATAACGCATAACGCATAACGCATAAGGCATAAGCATAACGCATAATGCATAACGCATAACGCATAACGCATAACGCGTAACGCATAAGGCATAAGCATAACGCATAATGCATAACGCATAACGCATAACGCATAACGCGTAACGCAAGACTCATAACGCATAACGCATAACGCATAACGCATATGGCATAACGCATAATGCATAACGCATAACGCATAACGCATAACGCATAACGCATAACGCATAACGCATAACGCATAACGCATAACGCATAACGCATAACGCATAACGCATAACGCATAACGCATAACGCATAACGCGTAACGCAAAACTCATAACGCATAACGCATAACGCATAACGCATAACGCATAACGCATAACGCATATGGCATAAGCATAACGCATAACGCATAACGCATAACGCATAACGCATAACGCATAACGTATAAACCATGAGGCATAACGCATAGCCCATAACGCATAACGCATAATGCAAAAGTCATAACGCATAACGCATAACGGATAACGCATAACGCATAACGCATAACGCATAACGCATAACGCATAACGCATAACGCATAACGCATAACGCATAACGCATAACGCATAACGCATAACGCATAACGCGTAACGCATAACGCATAACGCATAACGCATAACGCGTAACGCAAAACTCATAACGCATAACGCATAACGCATAACGCATAACGCATAACGCATAACGCATAACGCATAACGCATAACGCATAACGCATAACGCATAACGCATAACGCATAACGCATAACGCATAACGCATAACGCATAACGCATAACGCATAACGCATAACGCATAACGCATAACGCATAACGCATAACGCATAACGCATAACGCATAACGCATAACGCATAACGCATAACGCATAACGCATAACGCATAACGCATAACGCATAACGCATAACGCATAACGCATAACGCATAACGCATAACGCATAACGCATAACGCATAACGCATAACGCATAACGCATAACGCATAACGCATAACGCATAACGCATAACGCATAACGCATAATGCATAACGCATAACGCATAACGCGTAACGCATAACGCATAACGCATAACGCATAACGCATATGGCATAAGCATAACGCATAACGCATAACGCATAACGCATAACGCATAACGCATAACGCATAACGCATAACGCATAACGCATAACGCATAACGCATAACGCATAACGCATAACGCATAACGCATAACGCATAACGCATAACGCATAACGCATAACGCATAACGCATAACGCATAACGCATAACGCATAACGCATAACGCATAACGCATAACGCATAACGCATAACGCATAACGCATAACGCATAACGCATAACGCATAACGCATAACGCATAACGCATAACGCATAACGCATAACGCATAACGCATAACGCATAACGCATAACGCATAATGCATTACGCATAACGCATAACGCATAAGGCATAAGCATAACGCATAACGCATAACGCATAACGCATAACGCATAACGCATAACGCGTAACGCAAAACTCATAACGCGTAACGCATAACGCATAACGCATAACGCATAACGCATATGGCATAAGCATAACGCATAACGCAAAACGCATAACGCATAACGCATAACGCATAACGCATAACGCATAACGCATAACGCATAACGCATAACGCATAACGCATAACGCATAACGCATAACGCATAACGCATAACGCATAACGCATAACGCATAACGCATAACGCATAACGCATAACGCATAACGCATAACGCATAACGCATAACGCATAACGCATAACGCATAACGCATAACGCCTAACGCATAACGCATAACGCATAACGCATTACGCATAACGCCTAAAGCATAACGCATAACGCATAACGCATAACGCATAACGCATAACGCATAACGCATAACGCATAACGCATAACGCATAACGCATAACGCATAACGCATAACGCATAACGCATAACGCATAACGCATAACGCATAACGCATAACGCATAACGCATAACGCATAACGCATAACGCATAACGCCTAACGCATAACGCATAACGCATAACGCATTACGCATAACGCCTAAAGCATTACGCATAACGCATTACGCATAACGCATTACGCATAACGCCTAAAGCATAACGCATAACGCATAACGCATAACGCATAACGCATAACGCATAACGCATAACGCATAACGCATAACGCATAACGCATAACGCATAACGCATAACGCATAACGCATAACGCATAACGCATAACGCATAACGCATAACGCATAACGCATAACGCATAACGCATAACGCATAACGCATAACGCATAACGCATAACGCATAACGCATAACGCATAACGCATAACGCATAACGCATAACGCATAACGCATAACGCATAACGCATAACGCACAACGCACAACGCACAACGCACAACGCACAACGCACAACGCACAACGCACAACGCACAACGCACAACGCACAACGCACAACGCACAACGCACAACGCACAACGCACAACGCACAACGCATAACGCATAACGCATAACGCATAACGCATAACGCATAACGCATAACGCATAACGCATAACGCATAACGCATAACGCATAACGCATAACGCATAACGCATAACGCATAACGCATAACGCATAACGCATAACGCATAACGCATAACGCATAACGCATAACGCATAACGCATAACGCATAACGCATAACGCATAACGCATAACGCATAACGCATAACGCATAACGCATAACGCATAACGCATAAGGCATAAGCATAACGCATAACGCATAACGCATAACGCATAACGCATAACGCATAACGCGTAACGCAAAACTCATAACGCGTAACGCATAACGCATAACGCATAACGCATAACGCATATGGCATAAGCATAACGCATAACGCATAACGCATAACGCATAACGCATAACGCATAACGCATAACGCATAACGCATAACGCATAACGCATAACGCATAACGCATAACGCATAACGCATAACGCATAACGCATAACGCATAACGCATAACGCATAACGCATAACGCATAACGCATAACGCATAACGCATAACGCATAACGCATAACGCATAACGGATAACGCATAACGCATAACGCATAACGCATAACGCATAACGCATAACGCATAACGCATAACGCATAACGCATAACGCATAACGCATAACGCATAACGCATAACGCATAACGCATAACGCATAACGCATTACGCATAACGCCTAAAGCATAACGCATTACGCATAACGCCTAAAGCATAACGCATAACGCATAACGCATAACGCATAACGCATAACGCATAACGCATAACGCATAACGCATAACGCATAACGCATAACGCATAACGCATAACGCATAACGCATAACGCATAACGCATAACGCATAACGCATAACGCATAACGCATAACGCATAACGCATAACGCATAACGCATAACGCATAACGCATAACGCATAACGCATAACGCATAACGCATAACGCATAACGCCTAACGCATAACGCATTACGCATAACGCATTGCGCATAACGCCTAAAGCATAACGCATAACGCATAACGCATAACGCATAACGCATAACGCATAACGCATAACGCATAACGCATAACGCATAACGCATAACGCATAACGCATAACGCATAACGCATAACGCATAACGCATAATGCATAACGCATAACGCATAACGCATAACGCATAACGCATAACGCATAACGCATAACGCATAACGCATAATGCATAACGCATAACGCATAACGCATAAGGCATAAGCATAACGCATAACGCATAACGCATAACGCATAACGCATAACGCATAACGCGTAACGCAAAACTCATAACGCGTAACGCATAACGCATAACGCATAACGCATAACGCATATGGCATAAGCATAACGCATAACGCATAACGCATAACGCATAACGCATAACGCATAACGCATAACGCATAACGCATAACGCATAACGCATAACGCATAACGCATAACGCATAACGCATAACGCATAACGCATAACGCATAACGCATAACGCATAACGCATAACGCATAACGCATAACGCATAACGCATAACGCATAACGCATAACGCATAACGCATAACGCATAACGCATAACGCATAACGCATAACGCATAACGCATAACGCATAACGCATAACGCATAACGCATAACGCATAACGCATAACGCATAACGCATTACGCATAACGCCTAAAGCATAACGCATAACGCATAACGCATAACGCATAACGCATAACGCATAACGCATAACGCATAACGCATAACGCATAACGCATAACGCATAACGCATAACGCATAACGCATAACGCATAACGCATAACGCATAACGCATAACGCATAACGCATAACGCATAACGCATAACGCATAACGCATAACGCCTAACGCATAACGCATTACGCATAACGCCTAAAGCATAACGCATAACGCATAACGCATAACGCATAACGCATAACGCATAACGCATAACGCATAACGCATAACGCATAACGCATAACGCATAACGCATAACGCATAACGCATAACGCATAACGCATAACGCATAACGCATAACGCATAACGCATAACGCATAACGCATAACGCATAACGCATAACGCATAACGCATAACGCATAACGCATAACGCATAACGCATAACGCATAATGCATAACGCATAACGCATAACGCATAAGGCATAAGCATAACGCATAACGCATAACGCATAACGCATAACGCATAACGCATAACGCGTAACGCAAAACTCATAACGCGTAACGCATAACGCATAACGCATAACGCATAACGCATATGGCATAAGCATAACGCATAACGCATAACGCATAACGCATAACGCATAACGCATAACGCATAACGCATAACGCATAACGCATAACGCATAACGCATAACGCATAACGCATAACGCATAACGCATAACGCATAACGCATAACGCATAACGCATAACGCATAACGCATAACGCATAACGCATAACGCATAACGCATAACGCCTAACGCATAACGCATAACGCATAACGCATTACGCATAACGCCTAAAGCATTACGCATAACGCATAACGCATAACGCATAACGCATAACGCATAACGCATAACGCATAACGCATAACGCATAACGCATAACGCATAACGCATAACGCATAACGCATAACGCATAACGCATAACGCATAACGCATAACGCATAACGCATAACGCATAACGCATAACGCATAACGCATAACGCATAACGCATAACGCATAACGCATAACGCATAACGCCTAACGCATAACGCATAACGCATAACGCATTACGCATAACGCCTAAAGCATTACGCATAACGCATTACGCATAACGCATTACGCATAACGCCTAAAGCATAACGCATAACGCATAACGCATAACGCATAACGCATAACGCATAACGCATAACGCATAACGCATAACGCATAACGCATAACGCATAACGCATAACGCATAACGCATAACGCATAACGCATAACGCATAACGCATAACGCATAACGCATAACGCATAACGCATAACGCATAACGCATAACGCATAACGCATAACGCATAACGCATAACGCATAACGCATAACGCATAACGCATAACGCATAACGCACAACGCACAACGCACAACGCACAACGCACAACGCACAACGCACAACGCACAACGCACAACGCACAACGCACAACGCACAACGCACAACGCACAACGCATAACGCATAACGCATAACGCATAACGCATAACGCATAACGCATAACGCATAACGCATAACGCATAACGCATAACGCATAACGCATAACGCATAACGCATAACGCATAACGCATAACGCATAACGCATAACGCATAACGCATAACGCCTAACGCATAACGCGTAACGCATTACGCATAACGCCTAAAGCATAACGCATAACGCATAACGCATAACGCATAACGCATAACGCATAACGCATAACGCATAACGCATAACGCATAACGCATAACGCATAACGCATAACGCATAACGCATAACGCATAACGCATAACGCATAACGCATAACGCATAACGCATAACGCATAACGCATAACGCATAACGCATAACGCATAACGCCTAACGCATAACGCATTACGCATAACGCATTACGCATAACGCCTAAAGCATAACGCATAACGCATAACGCATAACGCATAACGCATAACGCATAACGCATAACGCATAACGCATAACGCATAACGCATAACGCATAACGCATAACGCATAACGCATAACGCATAACGCATAACGCATAACGCATAACGCATAACGCATAATGCATAACGCATAACGCATAACGCATAAGGCATAAGCATAACGCATAACGCATAACGCATAACGCATAACGCATAACGCATAACGCGTAACGCAAAACTCATAACGCGTAACGCATAACGCATAACGCATAACGCATAACGCATATGGCATAAGCATAACGCATAACGCATAACGCATAACGCATAACGCATAACGCATAACGAATAACGCATAACGCATAACGCATAACGCATAACGCATACCGCATAACGCATAACGCATAACGCATAACGCATAACGCATAACGCATAACGCATAACGCATAACGCATAACGCATAACGCATAACGCATAACGCATAACGCATAACGCATAACGCATAACGCATAACGCATAACGCATAACGCATAACGCATAACGCATAACGCATAACGCATAATGCATAACGCATAACGCATAACGCATAAGGCATAAGCATAACTCATAACGCATAACGCATAACGCATAACGCATAACGCATAACGCGTAACGCATAACGCATAACGCATAACGCATAACGCATAACGCATAACGCATAACGCATAACGCATAACGCATAACGCATAACGCATAACGCATAACGCATAACGCATAACGCATAACGCATAACGCATAACGCATAACGCATAACGCATAACGCATAACGCATAACGCATAACGCATAACGCATAACGCATAACGCATAACGCATAACGCATAACGCATAACGCATAACGCATAACGCATAACGCATAACGCATAACGCATAACGCATAACGCATAACGCCTAACGCATAACGCATAACGCATAACGCATTACGCATAACGCCTAAAGCATAACGCATAACGCATAACGCATAACGCATAACGCATAACGCATAACGCATAACGCATAACGCATAACGCATAACGCATAACGCATAACGCATAACGCATAACGCATAACGCATAACGCATAACGCATAACGCATAACGCATAACGCATAACGCATAACGCATAACGCATAACGCATAACGCATAACGCATAACGCCTAACGCATAACGCATTACGCATAACGCCTAAAGCATAACGCATAACGCATAACGCATAACGCATAACGCATAACGCATAACGCATAACGCATAACGCATAACGCATAACGCATAACGCATAACGCATAACGCATAACGCATAACGCATAACGCATAACGCATAACGCATAACGCATAACGCATAACGCATAACGCATAACGCATAACGCATAACGCATAACGCATAACGCATAACGCATAACGCATAACGCATAACGCATAACGCACAACGCACAACGCACAACGCACAACGCACAACGCACAACGCACAACGCACAACGCACAACGCACAACGCACAACGCACAACGCACAACGCACAACGCACAACGCACAACGCATAACGCATAACGCATAACGCATAACGCATAACGCATAACGCATAACGCATAACGCATAACGCATAACGCATAACGCATAACGCATAACGCATAACGCATAACGCATAACGCATAACGCATAACGCATAACGCATAACGCATAACGCATAACGCATAACGCATAACGCATGACGCACAACGCGTAACGCAAAACTCATAACGCATAACGCATAACGCATAACGCATAACGCATAACGCATAACGCATATGGCATAAGCATAACGCATAACGCGTAACGCATAACGCATAACGCATAACGCATAACGCGTAACGCGTAACGCGTAACGCGTAACACATAACGCATATCGCATAACGCATAACGCATAACGCATAACGCATAACGCATAACGCATAACGCATAACGCATTACGCATAACGCCTAAAGCATAACGCATAACGCATAACGCATAACGCATAACGCATAACGCATAACGCATAACGCATAACGCATAACGCATAACGCATAACGCATAACGCATAACGCATAACGCATAACGCATAACGCATAACGCATAACGCATAACGCATAACGCATAACGCATAACGCATAACGCATAACGCATAACGCATAACGCATAACGCATAACGCATAACGCATAACGCATAACGCATAACGCATAACGCATAACGCATAACGCATAACGCATAACGCATAACGCATAACGCATAACGCATAACGCATAACGCATAACGCATAACGCATAACGCATAACGCATAACGCATAACGCATAACGCATAACGCATAACGCATAACGTATAAACCATGAGGCATAACGCATAGCCCATAACGCATAACGCATAACGCATAACGCATAACGCATAACGCATAACGCATAACGCATAACGCATAACGCATAACGCATAACGCATAACGCATAACGCATAACGCATAACGCATAACGCATAACGCATAACGCATAACGCATAACGCATAACGCATAACGCATAACGCATAACGCATAACGCATAACGCATAACGCATAACGCATAACGCATAACGCATAACGCATAACGCATAACGCATAACGCATAACGCATAACGCATAACGCATAACGCATAACGCATAACGCATAACGCATAACGCATAACGCATAACGCATAACGCATAACGCATAACGCATAACGCATAACGCATAACGCATAACGCATAACGCATAACGCATAACGCATAACGCATAACGCCTAACGCATAACGCATAACGCATAACGCATTACGCATAACGCCTAAAGCATTACGCATAACGCCTAAAGCATAACGCATAACGCATAACGCATAACGCATAACGCATAACGCATAACGCATAACGCATAACGCATAACGCATAACGCATAACGCATAACGCATAACGCATAACGCATAACGCATAACGCATAACGCATAACGCATAACGCATAACGCATAACGCATAACGCATAACGCATAACGCATAACGCATAACGCATAACGCATAACGCATAACGCATAACGCATAACGCATAACGCATAACGCATAACGCATAACGCATAACGCATAACGCATACCGCATAACGCATAACGCATAACGCATAACGCATAACGCATAACGCATAACGCATAACGCATAACGCATAACGCATAACGCATAACGCATAACGCATAACGCATAACGCATAACGCATAACGCATAACGCAGAACGCATAACGCACAACGCACAACGCACAACGCACAACGCACAACGCACAACGCACAACGCACAACGCACAACGCACAACGCACAACGCACAACGCACAACGCACAACGCACAACGCACAACGCACAACGCATAACGCATAACGCATAACGCATAACGCATAACGCATAACGCATAACGCATAACGCATAACGCATAACGCATAACGCATAACGCATAACGCATGACGCACAACGCGTAACGCAAAACTCATAACGCATAACGCATAACGCATAACGCATAACGCATAACGCATAACGCATATGGCATAAGCATAACGCATAACGCATAACGCATAACGCATAACGCATAACGCATAACGCATAACGCATAACGCGTAACGCGTAACGCATAACGCGTAACGCGTAACGCATAACGCATAACGCATAACGCATAACGCGTAACGCGTAACGCGTAACGCGTAACACATAACGCATATCGCATAACGCATAACGCATAACGCATAACGCATAACGCATAACGCATAACGCATAACGCATAACGCATAACGCATAACGCATAACGCATAACGCATAACGCATAACGCATAACGCATAACGCATAACGCATAACGCATAACGCATAACGCATAACGCATAACGCATAACGCATAACGCATAACGCATAACGCATAACGTATAACGCATAACGCATAACGCCTAACGCATAACGCATAACGCATAACGCATAACGCATAACGCATAACGCATAACGCATAACGCATAACGCATAACGCATAACGCATAACGCATAACGCATAACGCATAACGCATAACGCATAACGCATAACGCATAACGCATAACGCATAACGCATAACGCATAACGCATAACGCATAACGCATAACGCATAACGCATAACGCATAACGCATAACGCATAACGCATAACGCATAACGCATAACGCATAACGCATAACGCATGACGCACAACGCGTAACGCAAAACTCATAACGCATAACGCATAACGCATAACGCATAACGCATAACGCATAACGCATATGGCATAAGCATAACGCATAACGCATAACGCATAACGCATAACGCATAACGCATAACGCATAACGCATAACGCATAACGCATAACGCATAACGCATAACGCATAACGCATAACGCATAACGCATAACGCATAACGCATAACGCATAACGCATAACGCATAACGCATAACGCATAACGCATAACGCATAACGCATAACGCCTAACGCATAACGCATAACGCATAACGCATTACGCATAACGCATAACGCGTAACGCAAAACTCATAACGCATAACGCATAACGCATAACGCATAACGCATAACGCATAACGCATATGGCATAAGCATAACGCATAACGCATAACGCATAACGCATAACGCATAACGCATAACGCATAACGCATAACGCATAACGCATAACGCATAACGCATAACGCATAACGCATAACGCATAACGCATAACGCATAACGCATAACGCATAACGCATAACGCATAACGCATAACGCATAACGCATAACGCCTAACGCATAACGCATAACGCATAACGCATTACGCATAACGCCTAAAGCATAACGCATAACGCATAACGCATAACGCATAACGCATAACGCATAACGCATAACGCATAACGCATAACGCATAACGCATAACGCATAACGCATAACGCATAACGCATAACGCATAACGCATAACGCATAACGCATAACGCATAACGCATAACGCATAACGCATAACGCCTAACGCATAACGCATTACGCATAACGCCTAAAGCATAACGCATAACGCATAACGCATAACGCATAACGCATAACGCATAACGCATAACGCATAACGCATAACGCATAACGCATAACGCATAACGCATAACGCATAACGCATAACGCATAACGCATAACGCATAACGCATAACGCATAACGCATAACGCATAACGCATAACGCATAACGCATAACGCACAACGCACAACGCACAACGCACAACGCACAACGCACAACGCACAACGCACAACGCACAACGCACAACGCACAACGCACAACGCACAACGCACAACGCACAACGCACAACGCACAACGCACAACGCACAACGCATAACGCATAACGCATAACGCATAACGCATAACGCATAACGCATAACGCATAACGCATAACGCATAACGCATAACGCATAACGCATAACGCATAACGCATAACGCATAACGCATAACGCATAACGCATAACGCATAACGCATAACGCATAACGCATAACGCATAACGCATAACGCATAACGCATAACGCATAACGCATAACGCATGACGCACAACGCGTAACGCAAAACTCATAACGCATAACGCATAACGCATAACGCATAACGCATAACGCATAACGCATAACGCATAACGCATATGGCATAAGCATAACGCATAACGCGTAACGCATAACGCATAACGCATAACGCATAACGCGTAACGCGTAACGCGTAACGCGTAACACATAACGCATATCGCATAACGCATAACGCATAACGCATAACGCATAACGCATAACGCATAACGCATAACGCATTACGCATAACGCCTAAAGCATAACGCATAACG